>NW_025919114.1:0-256805 GCF_907164915.1 Impatiens glandulifera
ATGATCAGAACTACCGAAACAACTATTCACAAACCGGTGAAGGAATGAAGTTCATAAAGCACTGATAGCCGATGATGGAGGAAGCTATGGCTCACAGAGACAGTGATGATGAACTCACGTGTCTCATGGCCAAACGAGGAACATGTATTTGACTCTCCCTATGAAGAATTTACTAAGATGAGTTATTTAATGCACTAAATGACTTGGTAGCAGAGTATAAGAACCTATTAACTTAATACCAACCCAACTCAACTTTAGAACCGACCCTATAGCACCTGAAACTATCCTTTGAGACCGAACAGCTCAAGGATGTCAGTTCAATAATTGACCGAAGAGGAAGATGCCCGAACCCGGTATCGAATAGCCGCATAGAAAAGATCCAGTGAAATGATGAACCAGTTGTCTAAGTATAAGAGACATCCAAATGCAACATGTGGTCTTAGATACAAAACAACAAATCCGCCAACCAGAACCACTCGGACAAAATGAAGCTCACAAAGACAATCTTCCCTTTGTAAGATTTGTCAAGAGCTCTTCAACCGATGATGAGGAACAAAGTGATTCAAAATCGAAGACGAAATAACCTATGTAGTCCAACTGAATCCGAAAAATGGCTTCATACTGAGACGAAGGAATGCCAACGGCCTAAAGGTAACCAAACCGATCCACAACCACATAGGATAAACCAAAACCACAAATAAGGCACTCTTAGGAAAACAGAAAGAAGTCAAACCGAGTACATGAAAACTAGTTAGAACAATAACCGGGAAAGTCATCCGAGTTATTAAAGTCTGGATACCTAAAGGACTAATCAATTGTGGACCCAAGTAAATGTGGGTACCAAATAGTTGTAAATATGTATATTTTGCAGGATATGAAGAAACGACTAGGAAACTCTGAGTGGTATCTGGACAGCGGTTGCTTCAAACACATGACTGGAAACAACAACCTTCTAACCGACATGAAAATAGAAACCAGTGCAATGATTTTATTCGGTGACAACTCAAGAGGTAGAACTATGGGCAAGGGTAAGATTGTCCATAGTAATTTAACAATTGATAATGTACTTCTAGTAAAAAATCTACACTTTAACCTGCTAAGCATTAGTCAGATGTGTGATGCTGGATATACAGTAGAATTCCTTAAACATGCATGCCTAGTTAAAAACTCTCAAGGTAACACACTACTAACCGGAAATAGGTTAGGAAATATATACAAGGTAGACTGGAAAAGTGAAGTAGAGCATCTTGTTTGCATGGTAGCTAAAACCGATCAAACCTGGTTATGGCATAAAAGGCTAAACCATCTGAACCTCAAAACCTTAAACTATATCCACAGTAAAAAGTTGGTTGAAGGAATTCGTGACATAGTATTTAACAAGGATAAGGTTTGTTCAGCATGTCAAATGGATAAACAAACTAAGTCAACCTTTAAGAGTAAAGGACACATTCAGTCTAACCGATGCTTGGATCTTCTTCACATGGACTTATTTGGACCGATTAAGGTCACCAGCCTAGGAGGTATGCTTTATACTATGGTAGTTGTTGATGATTACTCTAGGTACAAATGGGTAATATTCTTGGCATCTAAACGTGAAACCACATCAAATTTAATTACATTGATTAAACGTTTGCAAAATGAAAAATCAACACGCATAAACAACATTAGGAGTGATAGAGGAACTGAATTTACAAACAACACTATAAATGCATTTCTTTATGAATCCGGTATTAGACACGAGTTGTCTAGTATTAGAACTCCTCAACAGAACGGCTTGGCCGAGAGAAGAA
This sequence comes from Impatiens glandulifera, assembly GCF_907164915.1. Lineage (NCBI taxonomy): Eukaryota > Viridiplantae > Streptophyta > Magnoliopsida > Ericales > Balsaminaceae > Impatiens > Impatiens glandulifera. The sequence continues at coordinate 1,791 of NW_025919114.1, forward strand.
ACTGAACTCTCATGGAAGCCGCAAGGTCTATGATAGCTGATTCAGGTGTTGCCCAGAAATTTTGGGTTGAGGCTATCAATACTGCATGCTATACACAAAACCGGTCTTTGATCAACAAGTTTCACAACAAAACACTGTATGAAGTGTACTTTGATAGGATTCCTAACATTAGGTATCTTAAGATTTTCGGTTGTAAATGTTACATTCACATAAATGGCAAAAACTACTTATCTGCTTTTGATGCGAAATCCGATATTGGAATCATGCTAGGTTACTCAGAAGTTAGTAAAGCATATAGAGTGTATAATATTAGAACTTTAACCGTGGAGGAATCTCTTCATGTTCTATTCGATGAATCGGTTGAAAGTAACAGTGCATCATCCTTTGATCTACACAACAGATTGGAAAATAATAATATCCATTCTGATAGTGAAGATGAGGTTCCGGTTTTCAGACGGTTTGTCCCTGACCAAATGGATGATGACGAGACCCAATCGGATCAAGCTGTCACACAGTAGGAAGCTGACACCTCGGTCCAAACTGAGGAAATCTGTTGGTCTGACGTTATTGCTCAGCCTACCGATATGTCTAGCCTTGATCAAACAAATGGTAATTTGGTAGACACTCCTGAACTGAATCTTAAAAGGAACACAAATCATCCTTCTGAGCTTATTATAGGTGATCCTTTAAAACCTGTCCAAATTAGGCAACAAATACTGGAGGAATACTTTAATTCTGCTTTAATATCCCAGATTGAGCCGAAAAGGGTGGATGAAGTCATTAGGATTTTTCTAGCCTTTGCTGCTTTCAAAAACTTCAAAGTTTTCCAAATGGATGTTAAAAGTGCATTTTTAAATGGTGACCTACGTGAGGAAGTATATGTTGAACAACCACCCGGTTTTAAAAATGCTGACCAGTCTAATCATGTATACCACCTAAATAAAGTATTGTACGATTTAAAACAAGCTTTTAGAGCTTGGTATGATACACTAACCGCATTTCTGTTAAATCATGATTTCACCATAGGTTCAGTGGATAAAACCCTATTTAAATTTGAGAAAAATGGACACATTCTACTTTTTCAAATATATGTAGATCATATTATTTTTGGATCAACCGATCCTAATCTATGTGATAAATTCTCAACCTTGATGACTAACAAATTTGAGATGAGTATGATGGGAGAATTAAGCTTCTTCCTAGACCTTCAAGTTAAACAACTAGAAGGAGGAACATTCATCAGTCAGCCCAAATACACAAAGGAACTTCTGAAGAAATTTGGGATGGACACATGCTCCTCCGCGGCTACGCCAATGAGCTCATCAATTAAGCTGGACAAAGATGATGACGGTCAGGCAGTAGACCTGACGTCCTATCGCGGAATCATCGGCTCACTCTTATACCTGACAACAAGTAGACCGAACAAACTATTTGCGGTCGGGGTGTGTGGAAGATTCCAGACTAATCCCAAACAGTCTCATTATACAGCAGCTAAGTGAATCTTGAAATACCTAAAGGGAACCCATGAAGTCGGTTTGTGGTATCCAAAGGACTCATCTTTCAACCTCACAAGTTACTCGGATGCAGACTATGCAGTTTGTAAAGTTGACAGAAAAAGTACCAGCGGAACATGTCAATTCCTAGGTGACCGGCTTGTGTCATGGCACAACAAGAAGCAAACATCGGTTGCTACGTCAACCGCAGAAGCTGAATATCTGGCAGTCGAAAGTTGTTGTTCACAACTTCTATGGATTCAACAACAACTAAAGGATTTCGGTATCACAGCCGATGAATTTCCTATTTTCTGTGACAACACAAGTGCCATAGCAATCACATACAATCCGGTTTTACACTCTAGAACCAAGCACATCGACATAAGGCATCACTTCATTCGGGAACATGTCTTGCTGAAGTATATCCGGCTAGAATACGTATCAACAGAACAACAAGTAGCCGATATCTTCACAAAGCGTCTGCAGAAAGCTAAGTTTTCTTATTTCAGAAACATCCTCGGTTTAACCGATATTAATCAACTCATTTCTTAAACCTTCAATCCCTAAAGGGAAAAATGGTCCGGATAGACAAAACCGGCAGTTCTTCCTAAACTGTCGGATACCGAATTTACCACTATATTTATTAAAGAACTGCTTTGTCTATCAGTTACAGTAAATCGACCGGTTACTTAGTGCCTACACTAATTAACAGCATCGGGATCAATGACTGAAAACCGACCGGTTTAAATATAACATATTTTGGATGATTTGGCTTCCTAACAAAATTGGAACAACTGTCTGAGTTTAGATGTATCTGTTCTGAAAAGATACATTTCAAAGCAAAATAGTCATACCTTAAAAGACGTGAATATATGATATCTCTCACCGTCCAGGCCTATGACTCACACCTTAGGCTGTAGACATACTAATTCATGCAAATCCTTTTATCCTATGGTCAATAGACTATATTAATTGCTACCCACTGGATAATACTGTCACCCCTCAACTAATATATAAGTTAGGAAAACATTAGACAAATTATCTACAATATTATCTTTTCATCTCACTAAGACAAAATGTCTCAGTTCCAAAACATACTCCAAGTTGATTTTGATTCCACTCAAGGGACAGAACACTATGAAATTTTCAAAATGATCAAGTCTCTTGAAGACATCGGTCTCAAACCCTTCTTAGATAACAAACATGTCATCTTCCCTGAAACCGTTCTGAAATTTTTCCATAACGCCTGGGCTTTCCGCGGTACTCCGTACTTTGATACCCTCATTCAATCTAAGGTTGGGGGAACCATGTTTGATTTTTCGGAGCGTGATTTTGCTAGATGTTTCGACCTTCCGAAGCAAGGTCTCACCGATCTGAATGTTCCGGCCGAACTAAAAGCCGAAATATCTTTGAGCTTCTCTCGATCGAATCGTCCAGTCAATGACCATGGAGCTCGGTCATCGTTGAGGGCTGAATACCAGCTTCTCAATGACATCATCGGTCGGGCCATCTTGGGAAAGGATGTCACGAACACCTATTGCACCACTGTCTTCAACATGATGACCGCAATCACAACTGATACCCCAGTGAACTGGTCTAGGGTGTTGTTCGACATCCTGATCTGGATGATCACCACTCGTTATACCGGCTTCATTCCCTATATCAGCTTCCTACTCATGGAACTCGGGGTTCCGCTATGTCCGGGTGAGGGGATGAACTAGTCTCAAGTCGTGACCAGGGAAGTAGCTGACTCCTTCTATGAGCGGTTCGAGAAGCCATGGAAGAAGAAAAACCGACATCTAACCTCCTCCGGAAATTAAGTCACTCCTTCATACAACCGGTCATTTTGCTGTACGCACCAGTTGTATTTTTAACCTATTCGATTATGGCTCCCTCAGTTTAATTTATGTTTCTCAGTTCATTGTAATCCGACCTTCCTTAATGAAATTTCAGTAACTTTTGAATTCCAACTACATGGGAAATTACACAAACCTAGTTACTTCCCAACTAGATTCTCCGCCTCGAGTTCCGCAACCGGTCAAAAGTAACTCCTTCCCAAGACATTTTGAAAATACAAATATTCCCAGCATTAATGAGACAAAACGGAATATCACCATTAAATGCACCTACTTTCCCTCCAATTTTAAATCTATTTAAGAGACCTATCATTCTCATTCCGAAACACTTCCAAACAACTTCTAATTTTTCAAACTCTCTCTCTATCCATCTCTCTTTTAGCAAGTTTGAAATATGTCTAACCGCACTCTAAAGAACCACCTATGCATCGATTTCGATTCTGTCCTCAACATGGAGGATATTGAAATAAGGGAAATACTTTTTGAATCCCTTGACGACACCGGTCTTCGCACCTTCCTCAAAGAATCCGGACCTCTACTTTACCCAAAGGTGTTCGAATTTTTCGATAATGTAGCCATGCTCGGCGATGTCATAACTTCCGTGGTGAAAAACCACATTATCATTCTCCCGAAAGCGGATTCGCTGGGATGTTCAATCTGCCCACTGAAGGGTTCTCCGACTTCCCATCCCGGGTGGGCAGTGCGGCAGTTGACTATGCTGAAATGTTCTCCGGAACCGAAGTGCCGGTGGAGAATTACGGCCTGAAAGTCAGACTCGCCCCGAACATCCAACTATTGCATGAGATCGTCAACCGATCGATCATATGCCAATCCCCGAACCAACACTACTCTAGAAGAGTTTTTGATACGATGACCTACATCGTCAGCCACACCCCCATCAACTGGGCGTCGGTCATCTACAACAACCTGAGGACCATGATCGAGACATAGAAAGGTTTCGGCTATGCTCCCCACATAAGCCGGATCCTTTGTACATATAATCCAGATCTTGGACCGGGTACCCCGGTGAACCTTTTGAATATCCTCAACGAGAAGGTGGTGGTTGACAAACTTACTAAAATGTTCGTTATGTAATTTTTATTTCTTTTGTGTATCTCAAACCGATCTCTGTATCGGTATCAATCATGTCTTCAATGAAATGATCATTCTAATTATTAAGTTCATAAATCGGTTCAAAATCGCTAAGTTAAAATATCGGTTAAAATGTTCAATCGGTTAAAATCGCTAACCGCCTCCTTAAATCACCGGTTAAATAACCGCTCTCTTAATCAACGGTTACAAAAATAACTGCATCAAATAAATTCCTGCTCAGACTTGCCACTCAAGTCTGCCGCCCAATGACATTTTGGAGGAAAATTTTCCGCCCAATCTTGATATGACGGTTCGCGGCAGTTAGAATTCCAACCCACGACTATAAATATCGTACTTAGTTATTTTATTTCATTCTTCCGCGAAATCGCTTTCTCTCTCTAGCACTCTAATCTCTTTAAAGCTCTTAATCTCTCGATCTTCCGGTCTCTCCAAATCAAAATGGGCCGCGAATCTATGCTCTTCACCCACATCTTTCAAGTCGATTTTAAAGAAATTCGATCCAACGAATCGACGGAAGCTAAACGGGTGCTGGATCTTATTTCTGCTTCCGGTCTTGAACACTTTCTAAGCGGTCCATTCATTCTTTATCACGACGCGGTCATGGAATTCTTCCAAACCGCCGTACACAGCGAGGGAGCTATAACCGCAACAATAGGTGGAAAACCGTTTCGTCTCACAATGGAGTCGGTTGCTGAGGTTCTCCGTTTACCAACAGAGGGGAGCGACTTCTCGGTTCTTTCGGATGAGGGTACATTCAATGTGGTTTGCCGCGATGTCTCGGACACCGAGGTACCAATAGTAGTGTCCGGTAAGAAAACCTCTCTCAAATCGGAATATAGGCCACTTTGCGAGATTTTCACAAAGTCGGTTCAAGGAAGGGGAGGAAACTATGATAGCCTCACCCGCTCCAAGATTGAGATGATAGCCGGTTTGATCAACGACATTAAAATCAACTGGGCAAAGGTAATCTTTTCTAACCTATGTGAGATGGTGGACCCATCTTCAAGGCGGTCGTGGGGATACGTCGTTCCACTTGGAAAAATAATGCGCCACTTCAATGCCGAAACCGGCCCGAGCGTATTTACTCCTCCAAGCAAGATCATGAAATCCCATCACTTTCTGAAACCAGAGGAATAACCGGGCAAGACAAAGGTCTCCGACAATAAAAGGAAACCGCAGCCTAGAAAGAAGAAGGCTCTGGCAGGTGAACAGTCTGGAAGCAAAGCGGCTTCGCAACCGACCGGGTCGGCCAATCTTCACGCCGACACCCCTAATCCGGAGAACTCGGCATCAAGCTCTAGCCGGACTATCTCCCACAACACCGAGGAGGATCGGTCTGACAAAGAGAAAGGGAAGTTGGTCTTAGAACAATCGGCCAGAAATGACGACATTGAAACTGGTTCGGGTAGGCAACCAGAAAGACATGAAACCGCGGACGAACACGTTCGACAAATGGGAGAGGACCTGGTCTCCCAAATATTGGACCAACTTTGCGTTCAGGCTCACGCTGTGAGTGATGTCTACTTTCAATGGGCTCTGAATCGGCATGAAGTTCTTTATACCAACATGTTACCGGAGCATCCCGTTGACCGAAGGTATGAGAGGATGATTGAAATGGAAACGTCAGTGCTTAAACTTACTAAAGCTAAGGACGTGGTGACCGCCCTTCGAAGAGGGAAGATGGTCGAATCGCATGCCCAGTTGCTAGAACTCACCGATCACCTTCATCACCTTCGTGAAAAATATGCCCTGGGACGGAGATATCTCAGTTCGAGGCCCTCGTGCTGGAAATGCTAACGGCTAAGGAACGGGAACTAACCGATGAGCTGGCACGGTTAGAATCGGAACCCGCTCACCAATAAGCGTCACTTTTCTCCAGATCTCATCATGAGGATGATGGCTGTTCGAATCCGAACGTGGCCGAGGATATCTCCCCTCCACCAGAACCTATGATCAACAATACTGAAATCGAAACGGGCATTCCGATCACCGATCAGCACGGATCTCCGCAAACCGAAACCAGCACCGGCTATAACCGAGGATAGGGTCAAGGACATAATCGAGGAATTTGTCAACGAAGCCATCATGCCGTGGCAAAAGAAAATAAATGAAATCGCAACAAAATTTATCCAGTTAATTGAGTCTACCGATAAACAGTTGGAAGCCGCGGTTAAACGGATTACAGCCGTTGAGGAAAACTACAGTTTTACCGATCTTCTGTTCGGCGAAACGACTGAAAGAACTAAAAAGTTGGTGATCGATCTTGCTCATACCAACCAACATGTCGGTTTAATAAACCTTCACCTAATAATAACAGATCAAAGGCTGAAATCTATTGAAGGGGATCTGTCTCAATCTGGTGTCCAGGCCAGATCCATACTTGAAAAAATGGCAACGCTTGAGGAGAAGCATGACAAGACCGAAGCCGAGCTAAAGGCGGTCTCCGAACAGCTGGCGTAGATGGTAGCGACAAAGCTGGCAACCGACAAAGCGCTTGAAAAATCGAATGAACTCGCGGCTCAAGAAATTTCAAGATGCCGAGGACGAGCGAGTACGGCTTCAAAAAGAAACGGAACAGGCGGATGCAAACCTGGCCCAACATGTCCAAAGAATAGAAGAAGTTGCACCGGCAATAGCGATTCAGCAAAATAAGGATGTGGCTCGACTACTCAACCAACGACTTGCATTCGAAGAGCTCGCCAATGCTCATAAGAAGTCGAAAGCGGCTGCCTCATCAACCGGACCGGCCACTAGAAAAAGAACGGCATCCTCCAAGAGGGCAACGATTACAAGGCTATTGGACAACGTTGCTGAATCAGCTACTGCTCTTCCAATCAACCCGTTTCACAAGTAGATGATGATCTCGAGGAAGAAACCGTACCGCCGCTCAAAAGAACGCGAGGTCTCGAAGCGATTCCACTCAGATCCGTTCCTCCACCAGTCTCACTATTCACCGGGACCTCGGGCGGTCAAGGATCCTCCTCCAGAGTTGGCGCCGATCCCTGCAATCTGGGAAAGGGAGTAATAGATGAACACCTAAAGGAAAAACTTATTCCTAGGAAGAGGGAATAGAAGTTTTTTTTACTTATTTATTACTTATGTTCATTTCTGTAAAATCTCATATATTAAGTATTTTTGGAAACCGGCCTACATTTTAATTCTTACATGGTTTTGAATATTTTAGTTAAAATAATCAAAAAGGGAGAAATTGATAAGATAAAATTTTTCTTCAACACTTTTCTCAAAAATTTTCTCAAAATTTTTCCAAAATTTTTCGAAAAATTCTCTAAGTCACTTTCCCAAAATCTGCCCAAATAAACTTTTAAAACAATCGGCCTACATTTTAATTTTTACATGGTTTTGAATATTTTAAATAAAATAATCAAAAAGGGAGAAATTGTTAGATAAATTAGACCGGTTAAATAAAACTTTACAAAAACAAACTTCCTATGCATGAACGGTTACGAACCAGGACTGGTCAAGTAATCCAACCGGTCAAGCAATCCAACCGGCCAAGAATCTAACCGATCAGGAAAACAAGACCGGTTAGAAGACAAGGCAAAAGATTTAATCAAAACCGGAAGTCATCCGGTTAACATAGAGATATGAAAAACCTGAAGTCATCCGGTTAACCTGAAGCAACCTGTAGACATCCTAAACCGAAATGCATCAATCCAGAAAAGTAATGAAGAAGCTACTTAGAGAAAGAAGCCAAGAACATCAAACTAAGTACAACCTACAAATTGGTGCAAACAGAACACTTTGAGTATCTGCGGAAGATGATACCAAAGAGATAAACTTCAACATTGCCTCATCCATACAAGTCTAAGGATACTTTGCAGGCTGCAGAAAACCGCCTGAAGAGATCTTTCCATTCTGGGATAAGTCAGAGGCGCAACATTCCATGTGCAGGAAACTGTCAAACCGACAATTGCTACATTAAGTAAAAGACAAACCTAGCCGGTTTGACCTACGCACTGGAAGCCTAAACCGCTAGGTCTGAATCACTGAACCTCTGCTCAACCAATCAGATTCATGGAGAAGAAATGTGAACGTTCACACATTTCACCAATTAAAGAAGGAGCTGAAGAGGAGTAAATGCAGTTACAAGAGACAACATTTAAGAGTTGCAACAACCTAAGTTATAAGTTGTTTTTATCTCTCTAAGATTAAGTGTTCATCTTAAGTGGAATTACAATTCCAGTGAGAATTGTACGAGTGTTTATCGAGCACTAAATAAGTCTCGATCGGATAATGTGTTTGTGTATTCCTTAGTGAATATCCTTCTCGCGTTTTCGAGAGGAAGGGGTGACGTAGGAGTTTTATCTCCGAACATCCATAAAAACCTGTCCTGTTCTTTACTTTCTGCCGTCTTTCCATTCTAACCGATCTACATTCTAATCGATTCATACCGCCCCAACCGATTTCCTAAACCGATTTACTAAATCCCAAACCGACGCACTAAACTCCAAACCGACTTTATCCAAATTCGGCCCTATCCATCCCGTGTGTGTGTTGCTTCAGTCTGAAATAAACCACTTCCGTACTTGAACTCGGTTCAAGGGTTTGTGACAGCATGTGTAGTATTGAAACCTGGTGTTAATCTTTAACCGGATTAAACATAAACCGTTGAGTAAAAAGTGATAACCGGCCAGACCCCGGTTCCCCAGCCGCGACCTAGATCCTAACATAAATATATATATTGCAAGGATTAGCGGGTCGAGCATTGTGAGTGATTTGTGTCTTTTTGTTAGATAAAATGATTCGGGTTGATCATTTAAATTTAAACCCGACCGTAAGTTAATGGGTATGATATAATAAATGAATGATTAATTATGAAACTTAAAAAAAAAATGTTTCTCTTTATAATTATATTTTATATATTTTTAATAAATAAATAATTATATATTTGTAATCCCAAAAAAACACTTTGGTTCTGTAATAGCTCGAGGTTCAAAAATGTTAACCTCGGTTTGCGTGTTAAAAATATTTTTAAAATAAAACATTATTTTATAGGATTTCAAATAATTCCTAATAGTTTTAAAAATTAATTAAAAACAATTAATTTAGATTTAAATATAAATAATCCGGAGATTTGCGATAATTAAATTACAATCTAATTTTTTAAAAATCCGTTTGTTTAAATTAATTAAAAATAATTAATTTAAAAGATTACTTGTTTGAAATAGAGTCACCAATTGATTTTTGAAAATCAATCAAAATGGCATATCTGTACAAACGTATTAGTTAGAGTTTCTTTATAGTTCGTAATTCGGTGATACTCGAGAAAGGGATTTCACGCTTCATCCTCCATACCTATTTTGAAAACAGTTTCTACTTATAAATTTGGTTTTGGAAAATCGGTTGTATAACATTTTATTTTAACCGATTATTCTCCCAGTTCTAGACATGCGTAGGTTTTACAGTTTTAAAGAATTTTAACAACATTTATTTAAATTCTAGTACATGTTGCTGATGACAATTAGAGAGGAAAATACCTGAAGAACATCAATTTAGAAGAAGACATTAGGGTTTAAAAATAAATCATAACCAGCCTTAGTCAAAATATTTGTTGTGAAAATATCCCAAAAATATTTTGAATCATTTTCTAATTTTTCGAAATTTTTATAAAATGGTTTGAGCCTCTAAAATTACAAAAATAATTTTGTAATTTTTTTTAATTTGGAACAAAATAGACCTTAGGACCTGTATCGGATGGATGCTGGGTTATCATTCAACGTCTAAAGTGCATCCGCGTAGCCCGTTGTAGCGGAAGGAGCGTAAGCTCGCGAGGCAACAGATCGGCTAACGCCCGTTAGCCGAATAGCTAACGGAACTCCCAAACGCCAGTGACATTGGACGGACCGCTAATGGAACGCACAAACGTGCATAAAACGATGGAACTTTCATATTCCACCTTCATCTTCATCGCGATCGCTGAAGGGATCAACATCAAAGACCCGTCTTTGATTTTACAAAGATGGAACTTTCTCTATAGTCCATCTTTGCTACTGATTCAAAAGCCAAAAATATAACCCCACTCCGGTGATCATTTTTACTACTTTAATAGGGATGATTTATCCTTATTTCGCCAAGTTCGCTCAAGAACAACCAAAATCTCATTAATGCTTTTGGCTGATTAGATCCAATAAAAGCCTCCACCGACTCATGGATGCTATAAATACCCTCAAAGTCATTATGAAGGTCAGAGATCCACTCTCCACTTTCAAATCGAAAAAAATAAAAAATCTGCCATAAAGCTTCAAGCTTTCAAATTTTCAAATTTTCTGTTTAAGGCTTTACAACATGGATTTGAGCATCCCAAAAATTTCCCTAAGGATCTAGGAGTATTCTCCAATCCTTGGTAATGTTCCAATCACTCAACTTTATGAATAGGTTAGAAAGAATCAATCAACCTAATATAGACAACTCAAATTTGAATTTTAAAAAAAAAAGTTATGTTTGTTGTTTGTAGGATAGTTCTCTTGAATCACAGCCTAGAATGTATCCCAACATAATTGTAATCATGTTGTGCAATTATTTGGATCATGTTTGATCCATACCGATCATGTTTGAACAAAATCAAAATTTTGAAAACATATTTTAGATTACATATTTTATAAGATATCACACAATTTGTTCATTTGAGAAAACTTTACATGACTATTATTTTGATAGTTCGAGTCTCATATGACACAATTCAAAGTTCGAATCTCATATAATAAAACAATCCAAATTCGAGCCTCAAATAACAATTACACAAATTATTATTTACGACAATTTGTCATTATTATATTTTCCAAATAAATTTATAATATACATAAATATTTAACAATACAAAATAATAAGATTTTAGAAAAATAATAATTTCTAAAAAAAAAGTTATGAATAACCAAACAAATAAAATAATTAACAATAAAGAAATATAAATTAATCTTTCAACTCTTAATAATGTTAAAATTACACATCCGTTATATATTTTTAACAACATATTTATAGTAATCTTTAAAATAATAATTATAGTAATTCTCAAAACATTAATATATATAATATTTTGAATGATAAACCTACTTATAATTATACATAAAATTCTTATAAATGAAAAATACAACCAAAAAAAAAAATAAGACATATTATAAGTTCATGATATCAACTTGTGTGAATAAAAAATTTAGATATATTATAATATATATATATATTATTATATATATATATATATATATATATATATATATATATATGAATATATATATATATATTATAATATATATATCACGACCCACCTAATAATTACTCTCCAATCCAAAAAAATGTGTTTTTTAAAGTAAAAATCAAACATTAAATATTTATTTTTAAATAAGACCTTTTCATTTAAACTATACTAATAAATTAGTGTGATATGCTGTTATTAACATTAATATATATAAGTTTGATAAAATAATATATTTAAAAATATCAAATTCTTAAAATATAAATGAATTGTCCTAAACTTTAAATGAAAGAGGTTAAACTCAATAATTTAAAAAACAAAAAAGAAAAAAAGAAAAAAAAAAGGAAAGTGAAATATCACACATTTTTAGTTGTCAAAATATGGATTCAATATTGAAGCCAATCATTAATACAAATAAGATTTTTTTCATTTGAGCTATAGTATAAATTAGTCTAATAGTTTGTTATTAACATTAATATATATAAGTTTGAAATATATAATTATATAATAAAACGTTTTAAGGATTAAAATGCATTATATACTTATATTAGTTTTTCATATATTTTAAGGTATATAATTTTGTTAATTTTTTTTTATACTCACATTTTTAAATATTTTTATTTATTTAAATATTAAAATTTAAAAAAAATAAATTTCGAAAATATTGTCCTATTCAAATATAAAGACGGTCAAGATTCAGGTGTCATGCATTTATATTGAACAAACATCTCATTTTCAATTTTTTATTAAATATAATTTAAGCATTATTGTCCATTATTATATAATATATATAATAATTATATATTGAATAAATATATATTATTTCTTTTAAAAAATAAACAACAAGTTGTGTTAGAATATGTTAAATTTCAAAATATATTAACCCTTAATACTTATAAATTTCATTATGAAAACTAAATTTCTTACTTCAAAATTTTATACCATATTACATGCTTTATCCAAAAGTTATTTCAAGTTTAATTTAGATTTAGTTTAAAAATATTTATAATTTTTTTAATTTATTTATTTATTAATTATTATCCAATGCGTTGTACTATATTGTGATCAACTATTAAACTTATATTTTTCAGCATTTTGTGTTATCAAGTATTACCTATGATAAAAAAAAGTTTTATTTGATTAATTTATAAGCCACACAATGATAGAAAAGTGAAAATTAAAACTAATATAAAAAAAGATGTGTCAATATTTATATATAATTACTAAATATCATATATTACTCTAATAATATATATTTAAAATAATTTTATATTTGTAAGTAGTTTTCGCGCAACATGTTTAATTTTCAGCACAACGTTTTGTTTGTTTTTATTAAATATAATGTTTTAATTTTAATATATAACGAAAAAATAGTATAAAAATTATATTAAATAATTTAATTTAATTATATTATAAATATATATTTACTAAAGGTTAAAATAAATTAGTTAAAAAATTATTGATATCTAAAGTCATTTAGGGACTGAAGTATATTTTATACATATATCATACATAAATAAAATGAAAAAATATCTTTAAAGAAACCCTGATATTGGTTTCATTTATTCTACCCCTAACTTCTCTATAATAATCTAATTTTATTTTTCACATTCAGCCTTATTCTCACCCAAATAGTTCATGTTTAACTAATTAATAAATAAATAATATAATTGTGAAATTTCAAATTATTTATAAACTAAAACATTCGTTAAACTTAGATTATTAATAATTAAAACAGAAAGATGTCCTTTTATAAATTTTTATATTTTAATTTTTTTATATAACAATTTTTTATACTTTTTACCGTTTACTTTTTATATTATATTTTATTGTAATTAGTTCTCTCAAAATTTATAAAAAAAAAAATAAAATAATTATTTTAGTATTAATTGGAAACCAAAATATCGGTTATATTATAATTAAATACGATCAATTTATTTATTAAATTGTTACTGTGTTAATGTTTATGATGTTTTATATAAAATAACCAAATATCAGTTATGTAAATATAAATTTATTTATTTAATAATTTTAACAATAATATTTGTCTTTCCACTAAAAAAATTATAATGAAATATGTTTACAGTAATAATTAATATACTTTACACAAAAAAAGTACTTATTTTAAAGAGTTAATTTTTAACCCTCTCAAAGTTTTATTTTAAAAAATAATTATAATTATAATTATTTTAATTTGATAATTATTTTGTATTGTGTTATAACAAGTGATTATAGTTATTTAATATAAAATTTTATATTATTATCTTTATTTCGTAGCCGTTGTCGTGCTTTTTATTTTTTGTTAAAAAAATGTTGGATAATAATTTAAATATAATTTTTTTTCTTTGAAGTTAATATTTATATTTTACATTTTAAAAAAATTTATAGTTAATTAATCTCTCAAATAATATATCAAACTTTAGTGATAAATAAATAAGAACTAAAATTCTTATATTTATATATTATTATTACATATTATATTTAAAATTAATGATTTCGACAAACATAGCATCTTAATGCTTAATGCTTGATGTTTGATGCTTGATGCTTGATGCTTGATGCTTGATGCTTGATGCTTGATGCTTGATGCTTGATGCTTGAAGCTTGATGCTTGATGCTTGATGCTAGATTCTTAATGCTTGATGCTTTGATGCTTGATGCTTGATACTTGATACTTGATGCTTGATGCTTGATGCTTGATGCTTGATGCTTGATGCTTGATGCTTGATGCTTGATGCTTGATGCTTGATGCTTGATGCTTGATGCTTGATGCTTGATGCTTGATGCTTGATGCTTGATGCTTGATGCTTGATGCTTGATGCTTGATGCTTGATGCTTGATGCTTGATGCTTGATGCTTGATGCTTGATGCTTGATGCTTGATGCTTGATGCTTGATGCTTGATGCTTGATGCTTGATGCTTGATGCTTGATGCTTGATGCTTGATGCTTGATGCTTGATGCTTGATGCTTGATGCTTGATGCTTGAAGCTTGATGCTTGATGCTTGATGCTAGATGCTAGATTCTTAATGCTTGATGCTTGATGCTAGATGTTTAATTCTTGATGCTTGATGCTTGATACTTGATGCTTGATGCTTGATGCTTGATGCTTGATGCTTGATGCTTGATGCTTGATGCTTGATGCTTGATGCTTGATGCTTGATGCTTGATGCTTGATGCTTGATGCTTGATGCTGATGCTTGATGCTTGATGCTTGATGCTTGATGCTTGATGCTTGATGCTTGATGCTTGATGCTTGATGCTTGATGCTTGATGCTTGATGCTTGATGCTTGATGCTTGATGCTTGATGCTTGATGCTTGATGCTTGATGCTTGATGCTTGATGCTTGATGCTTGATGCTTGATGCTTGATGCTTGATTCTTGATTCTTGATGCTTGATGTTTGATGCTTGATGCTTGATGCTTGATGCTTGATGCTTGATGCTTGATGCTTGATGCTTGATGCTTGATGCTTGATGCTTGATGCTTGATGCTTGATGCTTGATGCTTGATGCTTGATGCTTGATGCTTGATGCTTGATGCTTGATGCTTGATGCTTGATGCTTGATGCTTGATGCTTGATGCTTGATGCTTGATGCTTGATGCTTAATGCTTAATGCTTAATGCTTAATGCTTAATTCTTAATGCTTCATGCTTCATGTTTAATGCTTCATGCTTCATGCTTCATGCTTCATGCTTCATGCTTCATGCTTCATGCTTCATGCTTCATGCTTCATGCTTCATGCTTCATGCTTCATGCTTCATGCTTCATGCTTCATGCTTCATGCTTCATGCTTCATGCTTCATGCTTCATGCTTCATGCTTCATGCTTCATGCTTCATGCTTGATGCTTGATGCTTCATGCTTCATGCTTCATGCTTGATGCTTGATGCTTGATGCTTGATGCTTGATGCTTGATGCTTGATGCTTGATGCTTGATGCTTGATGCTTGATGCTTGATGCTTGATGCTTGATGCTTGATGCTTGATGCTTGATGCTTGATGCTTGATGCTTGATGCTTGATGCTTGATGCTTGATGCTTGATGCTTGATGCTTGATGCTTGATGCTTGATGCTTGATGCTTGATGCTTGATGCTTGATGCTTGATGCTTGATGCTTGATGCTTGATGCTTGATGCTTGATGCTTGATGCTTGATGCTTGATGCTTGATGCTTGATGCTTGATGCTTGATGCTTGATGCTTGATGCTTGATGCTTGATGCTTGATGCTTGATGCTTGATGCTTGATTCTTGATGCTTGATTCTTGATGCTTGATGCTTGATTCTTGATGCTTGATGCTTGATGCTTGATGCTTGATGCTTGATGCTTGATGCTTGATGCTTGATGCTTGATGCTTGATGCTTGATGCTTGATGCTTGATGCTTGATGCTTGATGCTTGATACTTGATGCTTGATGCTTGATGCTTGATGCTTGATACTTGATGCTTGATGCTTGATGCTTGATGCTTGATGCTTGATGCTTGATGCTTGTGCTTGATTCTTAATGCTTGATGCTTGATGCTTGATGCTTGATTCTTGATTCTTGATGCTTGATGCTTGATGCTTGATGCTTGATGCTTGATGCTTGATGCTTGATGCTTGATGCTTGATGCTTGATGCTTGATGCTTGATGCTTGATGCTTGATGCTTGATGCTTGATGCTTGATGCTTGATGCTTGATGCTTGATGCTTGATGCTTGATGCTTGATGCTTGATGCTTGATGCTTGATGCTTGATGCTTGATGCTTGATGCTTGATGCTTGATGCTTGATGCTTGGATGCTTGATGCTTGATGCTTGATGCTTGATGCTTGATGCTTGATGCTTGATGCTTGATGCTTGATGCTTGATGCTTGATGCTTGATGCTTGATGCTTGATGCTTGATGCTTGATGCTTATGCTTGATGCTTAATGCTCTATGCTTAATGTTGGATGCTTAATGCTTGATGCATGATGCTTGATGCTTGATGCTTAATGCTTAATGCTTAATGCTTAATGCTTAATGCTTAATGCTTAATGCTTATGCTTAATGCTTAATGCTTAATGCTTAATGCTAATGCTTAATGCTTAATGCTTAATGCTTAATGCTTAATGCTTAATGCTTAATGCTTAATGCTTAATGCTTAATGCTTAATGCTTAATGCTTAATGCTTAATGCTTAATGCTTAATGCTTAATGCTTAATGCTTAATGCTTAATGCTTAATGCTTAATGCTTAATGCTTAATGCTTAATGCTTAATGCTTAATGCTTAATGCTTAATGCTTAATGCTTAATGCTTAATGCTTAATGCTTAATGCTTAATGCTTAATGCTTAATGCTTAATGCTTAATGCTTAATGCTTAATGCTTAATGCTTAATGCTTAATGCTTAATGCTTAATGCTTAATGCTTAATGCTTGATGCTTGATGCTTGATGCTTGATGCTTGATGCTTGATGCTTGATGCTTGATGCTTGATGCTTGATGCTTGATGCTTGATGCTTGATGCTTGATGCTTGATGCTTGATGCTTGATGCTTGATGCTTGATGCTTGATGCTTGATGCTTGATGCTTGATGCTTGATGCTTGATGCTTGATGCTTGATGCTTGATGCTTAATGCTTGATGCTTAATGTTTAATGCTTAATGCTTAATTCCTAATGCTTAATGCCTAATGCCTAATGCTTAATGCTTAATGCTTAATGCTTAATGCTTAATGTTTAATGCTTAATGCTTAATGCTTAATGCTTAATGCTTAATGCTTAATGCTTAATGCTTAATGCTTAATGCTTAATGCTTAATGCTTAATGCTTAATGCTTAATTCTTAATGCTTAATGCTTAAGGCTTAATGCTTAATGCTTAATGCTTAATGCTTAATGCTTAATGCTTAATGCTTAATGCTTAATGCTTAATGCTTAATGCTTATTGCTCAATGCTCAATGCTCAATGCTCAATGCTTAATGTTAATGCTTAATTGAATGAAGGCGTCTACTAAATCAAAATCATACGCACTTATTACAACACAAAATGGGAAATACATCAAAATAACTCAAATATTGATTCCTAAGGGATTGACTGATCGAGGATCCAATTGAATGTGGGTACCAAAGTTTGTAGGATTCAATTGTTGAACCTTTCACCGGGTTAATCTTTCAATTTCCATTAATATGCGGGATTGTTGGAATTTGTAAAATAATTCTAAAAAATTCTATTAATAAATGGAAATTAGAATATGGGAAATAAAATTAAATCAAATTCACATTAAATTCAAACGTTAATTAAATGGTGAAATTTGATCAAAATATATAATTTGAATTAATCAATTTAAAATTCTGTTCGATAAAATTAGAGCGGTTAAACAAAACTTAACAAAAACAAACTCTTTGTGCAGGAACAGGCAAAGAATCGAACCGGTCAAAGAACTTAACCGGTTAAGAAACTAAACCGGTCAAGAAATTAAACCGACCAGAAACATGACCGCACAAGAAAGTCAAGATCGGCCAAAGCAGAAGGCCAGAATCAATCAAACAGTCGGTCATTCAGAAGCCATGGAAAAACCGGAAGTCATCCGGTTAACATAAATAACCGACCAGTATAAAAAGACACTTCGGGTATCTATTGAGAATGATACCGAAAGAACAGACTAAACATTGCCATATTCATATAAGTCTGAGGAAAGTCTGCAGGCTGCAGAAGACCGTCCTACAAGTTCTTTCTACTTAAGGATAAATCAGAAAAGCAATCTTCCAAGTACAGACAACTGTCCAATCGACAGTTGCCATATTGAGTAAAAGACAAACCTAGCCGGTTTGACCGACATACTGGAAGATTAGACCGCCAGGTCTGAAGACTAGACCGCCAGGTCTGAATCACTGAACCTCTGCTCAACCAATCAGATTCAAGGAAATGAAATGTGACCGTTGGCACATTTCACCTATAAAAGAAGGAGCTGAAGAGGAATAAATGCGCAGGTGTTACAAGTTCTGAATTTTCAACATTGTGTTCTATCTCTAGAAAGCTTAAGCGCTTAGTTGAAGTGTAATTCTACAATTTCGGTTAAAATTGTACGAGTGTTATCGAGCAGGAAATAAGTCTCGATCGGATTATGTTTGTATTGCTTAGTGAATATCCTTCTTGCGGTTTCGATAGGAAAGGGTGACGTAGGAGTTTTATCTCCGAACATCCATAAAAACCTATCTTGTTACTTACTTTCTGCCTGCTTTATTTTCAAACCGATTTGCACTAACCTACTAATACCGCCTTAACCGATTCAACATCACCTAAACCAAATTACTAAGCTTCAAAACCGACCCAGCAATTTTCAAACCTGTCCTATTCAAATCCGGTTTTGCCTATCTCGAGTGTGTGCTGCTTCAACCTGAAACAAACCACTTCCGCGCTTGAACTCCGCTCAAGGGTTTTTGACAGTTTGTGTAGTATTGAAACCCCGGTATTAATCCTTAACCGGATTAATCACCATTCTTTGAGTGAAAAACGCGATAACCGGCCAACCCCGGTCCCCCAGCCGCGACCTAGATCCTAACAATAGTTCCCGGTCTCCAAAATAGTCATTACATAGGTTGTAATTTTATTTCCTATGTACTCTGAACTGATAAATGAATAGGTTTCTATCTTGTACCTTTCATTTCAATGAACATCTATTTCAGCTTGATGACCGGGTCAATAATTGCAAATATTCATTCCATCTATCTAACCGCTTCGTTGAAAAATCCGGTCAAAATATAAACCGCATCATCACGGTTACTAAATCGCATCATAAACGGTTAACCGCTTCATCAAAGGTTAAAATAACCAAAATCAAAAGTCCGCTCAAAGTCTTCGGAGGGAAATTTCTCGCCCATAGACTTCCGCCAATAGTTCCCGCTCAAATATCCCGCCTTTGGATTCCCGCCTTCGGTTTGCCGCCCATGGCTTCCCGCCCATAGTTTCCTGCTCAATGCTCTTGGAGGGAAAATTCCCGCCTAAAAGTGATGGTACGGTTCGCGACGGTTGGAATTCCAAACCGCAACTATAAATAGGGTCCTTAGTCATTTTATTTTATTCTTACGCGAATCGGCTATCTCTCTCTAGCTCTCAGCTTCCTCAAACTCTCTCAAATTCTTGTTCTTTTGCTCGTCCGGTTCCTTTATCCAGAATGGGTCGCGACTCTGCACTATTCAAACATATCGTCCAGGTCGACTTTGAGGAAATCCGGACAAATGGCTCGGCTCTGGCAAAACAAGTCTTATCCCGGATCTCCGAGTCCGGCCTCGAATATTTTCTAGGCGGTCCATTTATCCTATACCAGGAAGCGGTAAACGAATTCTTCCAAACCACCTCTCTCACCGGAAGAACAATAACTGCAACCATCGGTGATCAGCAGCTCAAACTAACAGAAGAGTCGGTCGCTGAAATCCTACAACTACCATCGGAATGAAGCAATCTCTCGGCGACTTTAGATGAAGAAACTTTCGAAGCAGCTTGCCAAGTTCTCTCGGAAACCGCGGTTCCTATCGCAGTCTGCGGAAAGAAATCATCACTTCGACCGGAGTATAGACCGCTATGTGATATCTTCACAAAATCGGTCCAAGCGAGAGGGGGAAACTATGACAGTCTCACCCGGACAAAAATTGAGATGCTTGCCGGTTTAGTCAACGGCATCCAAATAAACTAGGCCAAGGTTGTTTTCAACAACCTATGTGAAATGGTGGATCCGACTTCCACCCGGACATGGGGATACGCCATCCCATTTGGGAAAATTATGCGCCATCTCAACATCAACACCGGTCCTGGCGTTCACCTCTCGTCCAGCAAAATAATAAAATCTAAGCAATTCAAGGAAAGGAAGAGCAATAGGAAGGCCTCCGGTTCTACGGCTGGCCGAAGGAAGAAGGCAGACGGGAAGAAAGCAGCTCCGGTAAAAGAAAAATCCGGAAGCAAGAAAGACAAACAACCTATCGACTCTAATGATACGCGGTCCGAAACGCCCAATGAGGAAGATTCGGCCTCCAGTTCTGACCGAACCATTTCACACAATACCGAAGAAAATCAGTCTGGTAAAGGGAAAGAACGGATAGTCGAGGATCAATCGGTCAGTCTTGACAATGCTGATACCGGTGCAGACAGCCTTGGGGAAGAAGATGTTCACGCCAACGACAACACCCAGGAGATGGCCGAGAATCTCGTGAGCAGAATCATGGACGAAATCCATCAGCAAGCTCGCGAGGCGTCCGTAGTATTCTGTCAATGGATCCGGCACCGGCATCATTTATTCTACAAAGACATGCTACTGGGTCTATCCATTGGCCAAAAATTCGAAAGGTTGATGGAGATGGAGGATGAAGTCATCAACCTCACAAAGGCTCAAGATGCAAAAACCGCCTTAGACCGATACGCAATAGTAGAACCTCGTGCTCGGTTACAAAAGCCCACCGAACACATTCAACGACTTAAAGAAAAGTATACTCCAGGAACACAGAATTCTCAACTACAACTCTTGGTGTTGGAGTTGCTTGCGGTCAAGGAAAGAGAGCTCACCGAGGAAGTGGCGCGGCTTGAAGCGGTGCCCGAACATCAAGATACAACAAACTAACCGCCTCATGAGAATATTGACGGTCAGAATCCGGGCGATGAAGAGTTATCTTCTCCTTCACTGGATCAGACGATCAACATAACCGAAGACAGGACAGATACACCTCTTACCGACAATCGAGCATCTGCTCAAGCCGGGAACTCGGAACCGGCCATTACGGAAGAGAGGGTCATAACTCTCATTGAAGAATTTGTCAACGACGCGGTTCGACCTTGGAAGAGGAAAATTAAGAAAACCACGGTTCAGGCAGTCAAGATAGCCGAGACAACAAAGAATGATCTTGGTGAGGCGGTCAAGCGGATCACGTCAGTTGAAACAAACTATGGTAATACGGATCAACTGTACTGTAGTCACCTTGAGCGAACAAAGGATTTGGAGGCTATAACTCCGAAGCTGGTAACCGACCTCGTTTCAGTCAGAAAAACGGTAGCCGATTTGGAAGGGTCTCAAGAAAATACCGATCAAGGGCTGACAAAGGTCGATGAGGACCTGGCTCGGTCAAGTGCCCAAGCCGGCTCAACACTTGACAGGGTACTCAACCTTGAGGAAAAGAATACAACCCTTGTGGAAAAGAACGCAAAGCTTGAAGCCGATCTCAAGGCGGTCACCGAACAGGTGGCAGAATTGATAAAAACTAAGTTGGCTGCCGATAGGGCACTTGAGGAGGCGAATGCTCAGGCGGCTAAGAAGCTCCAGGATGACCTGGACGAGCAGACTCAGACGCAGAAGGAGGCGGCATGGACTGATGAGAACATAGCCAAACATATGCGAAACTTAGCGGCCAACGCACCAGCAATCGCAAAGACCATAGCGGCCAAACAAGCCGAAGATGCTAACCGGTTAAAGGCTCAACAAGAAACATACAAAAATATCGAAAAGGCTCACAAGAAGTCCCAGGCGGTTGCTTCCTCTTCTATTCCGGTCACACGTAAAAGGAAAGCGGCTTCGAGAAAGGCTCAAATGAGCGGATTATTGGACAGTGTCACCGAGACAGTTGTTGATCCTCCACCCAACCCGGCTCTGCAAACCGAGGATGATTTCGAAGAAGATGTCCAGCCGCAACTCAGAAGACAGCGGGTTTTAAATGCGGTTCCAATCAGAACGATCGGTCAACCATTCTCCACTCAAAACGGCACCTCGGGCAGTCAAGGCCCCTCTTCAAGACCGGCTCAAGCGGACAAGGGAAATTCGGACGATGAAATGCTGGACCTTTTCCTGCCGTCAAGATCGAAGAAATAGGGGCTTTATTTTATATCTTTTCTTATGTTTACTTCGGTTTCTATAAATATAGTATTTTGCCTTAGCATATCTCTTATATATATATAATGTGATTTTTTGGAAACCGGCCTACATTTGCAATCTTAAATGATTTTGAATATTTTAAATAAAATAATCAAAAAGGGAGAAATCGATAAGATAAAAGATAAAAATTTTCAAAATTTTTCTCAAAATTTTCCAAAATTTTCCGAAGAATTCTCCCAAGTCAGCTACCAAAAATCCGGCCAAAGAAAATTCTTAAAAACAAAACCGGCCTACATTTGCAATCTTACATAACTTTGAATATTTTAAATAAAATAATCAAAAAGTGAGAAATTGTTAGATAAAATTAGAGCGGTAAAACAAAAATTAACAAAAACAAACTCTTTGTGCAGGAACAGGCAAAGAATCGTACCGGTCAAAGAACTTAACCGGTCAAGAAATTAAACCGACCAGAAACATGACCGCACAAGAAAGTCAAGATCAGCCAAAGCAGAAGGCTAGAATCAAGAAAACAGTCGGTCATTCAAAAGCCATGGAAAAACCGGAAGTCATCCGGTTAACATAAATAACCGACCAGCATAAAAAGACACTTCAGATATCTGTTGAGAATGATACCGAAAGAACAGACTGAACATTGCCATATTCATACAAGTCTGAGGAAAGTCTGCAGGCTGCAGAAGACCGTCCTACAAGATCTTTCTACTTAAGTATAAATCAGAAAGGCAATCTTCCAAGTACAAACAACTGTCCAATCGACAGTTGCCATATTGAGTAAAAGACAAACCTAGCCGGTTTGACCGACATACTGGAAGATTAGACCGCCAGGCTTGAAGACTAGACCGCCAGGTCTGAATCACTGAACCTCTGCTCAACCAATTAGATTCAAGAAAATAAAATGTGACCGTTGGCACATTTCACCTATAAAAGAAGGAGCTGAAGAGGAATAAATGCGCGGGTGTTACAAGTTCTGAATTTTCAACATTGTGTTCTATCTCTAAAAAACTTAAGCGCTTAGTTGAAGTGTAATTCTACAATTTCGGTTAAAATTGTACGAGTGTTATCGAGCAGGAAATAAGTCTCGATCGAATTGCGTTTGTATTCCTTAGTGAATATCCTTCTTGTGGTTTCGAGAGGAAGGGGTGACGTAGGAGTTTTATCTCCGAACATCCATAAAAACCTGTCTTGTTACTTATTTTCTGCCTGCTTTATTTTCTAACCGATATGCACTAACCTACTAATACCGCCTTAACCGATTCAACATCACATAAACCAAATTACTAAGCTTCAAAACCGACCCAGCAATTTTCAAACTTGTCCTATTCAAATCCGGTTCTGCCTATCTCGAGTGTGTGCTGCTTCAACCTGAAACAAACCACTTCCGCGCTTGAACTCCGTTCAAGGGTTTGTGACAGTTTGTGTAGTATTGAAACTCCGGTATTAACCCTTAACCGGATTAATCACCATCCTTTGAGTGAAAAACGCGATAACCGGCCAACCGCGACCTAGATCCTAACAAATTCCTTGATGACCAATTAACAAAATGTTGTTAATTTCTAGTGTAACTTACATGAGTTTATTATTATCAATTATTTTGATAGTTTGATATTATTATTAACAATTGAAAAAATCATGTTACCGTGAGTGTTGCAAAATAAATTTCTTAATAAATTTTGGCAAGTAATTACCCTTAATTAAAAAGAAATATTAAGGCAAATAAAGAGACAAAAAATGTCAAACGTTGAATCAATTGATGATTTAATCAACAGTCTATTATTTCAACAATATAAATAGGTATTCTATCACACACCATCTTATGTACCAATCATATCATCTTATAATTTCTCACTCTAGAATTCTAAGAGTTCTTTCATCTAGAATTTCAAAAGCCCTCCCCTTATTTTTTTAGTGTTTTTTGAGTTCTTTACTCGTCGTATTTCCTTTGAAATCCGGTGAGCGATACAGATACTTTGTCAAGTTCGTCGCGTAGTGATTCTAGTGTTGAATCGCTAATAGAATTGTTGTACCTTAGGAGACACCCATTTGCGATAAGCTCAAGCACAAGAGGAGACGATAAACTGTTTTAAGAAAAATGTGTTAAGCACGTTCCTCAAATCAACCACTCATTTGGTGATATCGTTCTTCATATATATTGTATTTAATTATTTTCT
This sequence comes from Impatiens glandulifera, assembly GCF_907164915.1. Classification (NCBI taxonomy): domain Eukaryota; kingdom Viridiplantae; phylum Streptophyta; class Magnoliopsida; order Ericales; family Balsaminaceae; genus Impatiens; species Impatiens glandulifera. The sequence continues at coordinate 26,459 of NW_025919114.1, forward strand.
TTATAACATTATATATATATATATATATATTTATGTTATTAACATTTATTTCAAATATTTTGGTAATTTATTATTGAATATTTTTATACTTTAAATTATTTTATCAATATTCTATCATGTATAAAAGAAGTCTAGCGTATTTTGTATCTTAAATCTAATGATAACAAGTATAAATTCTAAGAGTTCTTTCCTCTAGAATTTCAAAAGCCCTCTCCTTATTTTGTGAGTATTTTTCGAGTTCTTTACTCGTCATATTTCCATTGAAACACGGTGATCGATACAAGTACTTTGTCGAGTTTGTTGTGTAGAGATTTCAGTGTTGAATCACTACTAGACTTGTTGTACCCTAGGAGACACCCATTTGCGATAAGCTCCAGCACAAGAGGAGACGATTGAACTGTTTTAAGAAAAATGTGTTAAGCGCGTGCCTCAAATCAACCACTTATTCGGTGATATTGTTCTTCATATATATTGTATTTAATTATTTTCTTTCTAACATTATATAAATATATTTATTTTATTGCAAGACAAAATATCGAACATTTATTTCATATATTTTGATAATTTATTTTTGAATATTTTTATACTTTCAATTATTTTATCAATATTCTATCATGTCTAAATGAAGTCTAGAAAATGTTGTATCTTAAATCTGAGGATAACAAGTATAAGTTAAAAGAAAACAAAGAAAACAAATTGTCTTAAGTGAATGATAAAAATGTAAAAATGGAAGAAAAATTTCAAAATAATGAAAATTAAATTTTTTTTATCAGTTTTTTCAAATCTTTTTAGATTTAAAAAAATAAAATAAGGCAATAAAAACGAAAGGATAAAAGAACATATATAGCCTTTAACGCATCAAATTGGCTCCCATGTCAGGTTAGGACAGGTCAGGTCGGGACGGATCGTGGGCGAATGAACGTGTCTTAGTCGCAAGACTAAGAATTCCTCGGTCGCGTGGATCGCGTGGATGCTTGCTCAATGGGACGTGTAATATAAAAAGCTATATTGTGCTCCTTATCAATTAGCTTCTTATGATCAATATTTTTTTTACACTTTCATTTGTTTCTATTTTCGGTTGAATTTATAGAATTTGAGAAATTTTGTTTGATATCAATATTTTTTTATACACTTTCATTTGTTTCTGTTTTCGGTTGAATTTATAGATTTTGAGAAACTTTGCTTGATAAGATTTTGGCAACAGTAGAAAAATAGCAAACTTATATCTTAAATAATAAACTGATGTTTCACATATGTATTGTAATAAAAAAACATTTAATTACCTCATTAATTTCTCCTTTGTTATGAATAAATAATGGAGTATGTGAAAATAATAATTAATTGCTTAATAAACTGTTAATTAGTTACTAACTAAAAATAAATATTAGTTGTAATAGTGGTTAGTTTGTTCTATTAATTGTAGTTAGTTAGTAATGAAATTTCTATAAGAGAAATATGTAATTGTTTGAATAACAACTTGAATAACATTATATTTTTAATTCATATTTTTTTCAAGATTTTAATATGGTTTCAGAGCTCCAAGGTTAAGAATCTTGAATAATTTCTACTGCCTCCACTAGTGGCGGAAACATTCACTATTGGAGGACATTGTTTTATTATTATTATTGAAGAATAACATGTTAAAGAGGTGATAAAGTTGGATTCATGATGTCTGAAGCAGAAGTACACAGCAATTAATGAATTATAGAGGATGACCCATGAATCTTTGGACATTCTTGAAGAAATGAACGATCCTCTCTGTTAGAGAATTTTCATTGATTCCTGTCTAATTATCTCAATAAAGAAGAGATTTTGGATGCATTGAAGTTTTATATTTTATAGTAGCGGAAGAAGAGCGCGTTTCTTGCTCAAATCTTGCGTTCAATCACGGATTCAGGTGCTCCAAATCGTGCTCTAAATCATCACATCCAACTCTCTCTACCATTTATCAAACCGTTATTGGCCATTTGAAGAAGATTTGATTCAGATATGGGATTGGATGATAATAATTCTAACGCAACAGCGTCTAGATTTTGAGCCTTACGATCCTGTATCTAAATAAGCCTGATCTTTTCTTAAAATTCCAATAATGCTAATCCAAAAGGTTTATAGTTTACTATAAAAGAAGGTATATACATCATAAGAATTCCATCCAGGTTAGAAGCAATATCGTCTTTGGTCTTAGGACACCAATACAATATGATAACTCCAAGGAAATACTGAGAACCTTTAGTCCTAGGCAGAGCTTTATACTCATCAGATGCCTGAAGAAATTTTCCCATCTGTTATATTTGCAAGGGAACATATTTAGCAAAAACTTTACAAATTTTGTTGATGATGATAACAAGAGCTACCTGGAAAGATTGTCCATCGACCGTGGGACGAAGTAATCCAACAATGGATCTAAAATCATCCAAAGCCTTCAACTTTATAAATGTCAGAACCATGGAAGCCTTCTATTGTGAGGTTCAAAGTAAAATGGAGAAGAAAATAATATGCTATGTTCAATCAATCCAGAATAGACAGATTCGTAGGAGAATGAGAAAGACGAAAGAAAAATGTGTGCGGGTGCAAGGAAGGTTTTGGCGGATCAAATAAGATTTTGATATTTTTCAAGCGGTTGAGAAAGATTCTCTTGTAATCACCGAAAAGAAATGAGATTTTCGATATGATTCGTCCATACCAAAAAAATTCTAAATTAGCTTTTTTAAAAAAGAAAAAAACTAAAGCTACAAAGGTTGAAAACTGGTAGCTGTAGAAAATGAACTGTTTATGTTGGATAGTTAAAAAAATTGAGTTTGCTGAATTGGTTTGCTCGGATGTCTAAATCGATAGCTAAAAAAATAAGTTTGCTGAAGACAATGGCTGCATGATCATAGCTTGATATTTCATCGACTTGATTTGTCAAGGTGAAACTTTGTTTCTACTACGTTTCTCTTTGACGGGAGGATGTACAAATAATAATTAACAGTTTAATAAACTGTTAATTAGTTAGTAACTAAAACTACTCATTAGTTGTAATAATTATTAGTTAGTTTTATTAATTGTAGTTAGTAATGAAACTTCCATATAAGGGAGATAGGTATTTGTTTGAATAACAACTTAAATAATTTGTATTTTCAATTCATCTTCTTCTTCAAAATTTTAAAACATTAAAATATAGGATTAAAAACTTCTAAAGACTACACAATAATGTTGTTTTCTCTTTACTTTACATTTACCCAATAAAAAAATATTCATTATTTCTTCACTATAGTATATCTTTATATTTGATCAAATAAGAGTCTCGTAAACATATAGAAGCCAATATAAATGAAAATGTCCATATATAATTTAAAAGAAAGAAATAAACAACTTAACATTATATAATTACCCCTTAAATATTAAACTGATAAGTTTTCTCAAAAGAATTCAAGACTTTGAAAACCGTGGTATAACAATGACCGAATTTTAATTTATTTATTATAGTATATAAATTGTGATTGAAACCCCTTAAAAATTTGTCTAAGCTTATAACTAGCATCTTAACTATCACATATCTATAATTATCATCTCTAACTTTTATTGCAAGTTGAATTCCTTTTGATTAAAGGTGTAATCTACAAATAAAAAAAAATGTAGCAGCTTTGTGGCATAATAAACACACTCTCATTTGAATCAACAGTTAGACACAAATCATCTTCTATAATTAGACAAATATTAACATTATTTACCTGTAAATTGCTTAAAATTAAATAAATCAATTTTCAAATTGGATTATCAACTGTAAAAACAATCTAAAAGTAAAGAAGGGTAGAAGGCTCAAATATGAGTTTTGAGAAAGAAGGATTTGTCTTCCTTCCCTCCATAAACATGGTTGCAGCCAGCTATTTTCCACACCGAGCAGATATACTATTTCCACTCGGCGGACCATTTTTCTAATTTATTTTTTCATATAAATATTCTCTATCTCTATAACTCAAATTAAAAAAAACATCAATACAAAAAAATACATTCAAACCATCTATTAACTGATTTATTCCAAATCAAGAAAGAAAGAATCAAGTTATATATAGAGAGAAATGACGCACGCACAATTACAATTGTAGAGGTCTGTTGATGGAGAAAGATACCACCAGCTCCGATGATCAGAAAGTTAACTAGGAAGACACTCTAGCTTAGAAAAATTTAGGTATAGATCGGGGAGTGAGAAAATATCAGAAAGTTAACTAGGAAGACACTCTAGCTTAGAAAAATTTAGGTATAGATCGGGGAGTGAGAAAATATAATATTTGTGTGAGTGTCAGCATTGAAAGTTGTGGGTCTTTATTGTCTTGTATGCAATTAGGATATATTTATTATTATTGAGCTTGGGCTTGTATGAATAAGTATTTTAGGGTTTCTAGGCTAATTTATTCCTTTATAAGGGCTATTTATAAATGTTATTATATAACAATTAAGACTCTTAAAACTTTTCCTCTTCAAAAAATCTTATTGTCCTTTCCAATTTTTCAACGTTTTTTTTCTTCATATTTCTACATGTCCATGGAGTTTTGAAAAATCCAAATATATTTGAGATAGAGAGGTAGGAATTTATTGAACCCTAAAAATGACTTCCCTAGTCGGGAAACGCATTATATATTTACCTAAACTAGTAGGTCCTTAAGCGAATCCTACGTTACATCGTCTTACCATCCTCCTTTTTAAGTATTTTTGCGAATTTGTGTGGTATATTCATATCATAACATATGAACAGTTACTTCTTGGTCGTGAATATCTGAAAGGGATGTTTGCTTTCTTGTTTAGACAGTTCATACATCTCTCTCATCTTGGACTGCCCCTAGGGTAGGTGCTTTCTTCGCGAGTATGTATGTTGATAGATAGTTGATGTATTATAGTCGACACTATCCTTCGTAGCATTCATTATCATTTTTAGAAGATCCGATAATCTGGACCAACATTTGATATTAGAGCCTATCTGAAGAACATATCGTTGACAAGATTAATCATAGATGCGACGACAATGAAGATCGGAAGAGAAGGGAACATGATGGTCTCATATCCGTTACTCACGAAGATTAACTACTCAGTATGGGCGTTAAAGATGCGGGTAAACTTACAAGCACAAGGAGTTTGAGAAACAGTTATGCTTGACAAGGTTGACGAATGGAAGGATAGAATGACTCTCACCGCCATCTATCAAGCGCTCCCCGAGGACGTCCCTCTCATGGTGGCAGAGAAGGATTCTTCCAAGCTAGCATTAGAGATGCTTAAGACGATACATGTTGGAGTGGAGAGAGTTAAGGAGGCAAAAGTGCAAATCTTGAAGACACACTTTGAGGTGATTCGCATGAAGAATGGGGAATTAGTGGATAATTTCGCCATGAAATTGACATCCATCATGACTAATATTCGCTCTTTAGGAGAGTAGGTGTAGGAGATCTCCTTCGTCAAAAAGTTCCTTAAAGTTGTACCACAAACATAAATGCAGATCATTACTGCGATCGAGCAATTTGGTGGCCTCAAGAATATATAACCGTCGAGGAGATCGTCGGTCGTCTCAAATTTCACGAGGAAAGACTTCGCGGATATGAAGACCAAGAGGAGGAGCACATATTGCTCAGGCATGATGAATGGATATCACGAATGAAGAAAAATGGAGAAGCCAATTTTTCTTCTGGTTCGTCAAGTCACGTCGCCAACGGTGGAGATAACCGAGGTCATGGAAGAAGGAAAGGTCAAGGGATAGGTTGTGTATAAAGCTCACTTCAACAAGAAAACACCAATCCTAACAAAGTCTAAAGCACAATGAAGTGTTATGTTTGCCAAAAGTATGGGCACTATGCGTCCGAGTGCCCCAATAAAAGGCACAACGATGAGGAAAATCTCACTAGATTCTATGACGAGGAACCACCATTAATGTTTCTTGAGGAAGTGAAGAATGCTTTGCTCGAAGACGAGGAGACAAACCTTGAAGAGTTCGTTCAAGAACCGTCAAAGGAGGAACAAGAGGTGGTATTGCTGAATAAAGAGAAAGTCATGGAGAAATTCCTCGTAAGTGGCGATGAGTATAATCACACCAAAGTTAGGTACCTTGACAATGGAGAAAACAACCATATGACGAGCCATCGAGAGAAGCTTAATGAGCTCAAAGAGAAGATCACCATCAATGTGAAGTTCGAAGACGGAAGCAAGGCGCATAGATTTCTTGATCTAGTTTGTGGGAAAACCATGTGAGTAGAGATGTCGTGCGTTGAGGGGAAGAAGTGGAAGTGGTACAATGACAACAACAAGCTCGTACTAAAATTTGTTGAGTTCGGAATCCTACGAGATGTCTACACGGATGCACCAATGGTAGACATGGATCTTGATGAATTTTTGTTTCTCAAGAATGAGGTCATGAAGAGTCGTGGATGTGTCCATGAAGAAAGAGCTCGAGTCCATCAAGAAGAATAAGATATGGGAGTTCACTAACATACTACCCGTTTATAAGACCATCGGGTTAAAGTGGGTATTCAAATTGAAAAGAGAAATAGAAGGCAACATCCTCAAGCACAAAGCGAGATTGGTAGCAAGAAGTTATGTGAAGAAGCAAGACATTGACTTTGCGGAGATCTTTGCACCTGTGGCGAAACATAAAGTAGTTAGACTAATTCTTGTCATCGCAGCTCATTGTGGATGGGAGATCCATCACTTGGATGTCAAATAAACATTTCTTATTGGTGACATCAAAGAAGAAGACTACGTCTCTCAACCTGAAGGCTTTATCATAAAAAAATAAAGACCACAAGGTGTACAAGTTACACAAGAATCTCTATGGACTACGTCAAGCACCAAGGGTGTGGAACACTTGACTCAACAAGAGAATGATGAGTCAAGGCTTCGTAAAATATTCTCAAGAACAGGTTGTGTACTATGGAGAAGTACTCATTATTGCTGTATATGTCGACGACTTGATCGTGACAAGATCAAGCATCAAAGGCATTGAGGAGTTCAAAAAATAGATGATGAAGGAGTTCATAATGAGTGATCTCGGGCTACTCTCATACTACCTTGGTATCGAGGTGGACCCGAATAAAGATATCATCGAGGTGAAGCAAACAATTTATGCAAAGAAAGTGTTGAAACAATTTGCAATGGAGGATTACAACTCGAGCAAGTATCCGATGGAAGCAAAGTTGTAGCTTAAAAAAGATGTGGAAGGAAGGTTAGTGGATACGAAGGAGTATATATGTATCGTCGGGTGTCTTAAGTACTTGACGCACATTCAACCCGATATCTCTTATGTAGGTTGCATATTAAGTCAATACATGGAGCAACCAACCACTCTACACTAACATGCAATAAAACACATTCTTCGTTATGTGAAGGGAACAACGAGCTATGATATTTAGTTAAGAAGAGGACGAGAAGATGAAAAACTCGTTGATGTTACTAATTACGACCTAGCCGGTGACAGAGAAGAAAAAAGTACCGAAGGGAAGGTGTTCTATGTCAACGGGAATCTGATCACCTAAAAATCTTAGAAGCATCGAATTGTTTCTTTATCTTCATGTGAGGCGGAGTTTATGGAAGCTACTGTAGTGTCGTGTCAAAGACTTTGGATGAGAAACTTGTTGAGCGAGGTACTTGGATGTAAGTCGTGGTCGATAGCCTTCTATGTCAACAAGAAGTCCGCAATAACATTAACGAAGAACCGATGTGTCATAGACACATCAAACACATTGACACTTGGTTCCATTTTATCTGTGAATGTGTCGAGAATCGATAGATCATCGTAGTGTTCGTAAGTACCACAGATTAACGTGCAAACATTCTCACCAAGGCGCTAACAAGAGTCAAATTTGTGGAAATGCAAGAGCTACTCTGCGTGAAGAATCTCAAACCAAATCAAGTTTACGAGGGAGATTGTAAGCATTGATTGTTAGCAAATTAAAAGTTGTGGGTCTTTATTGTCTTTTATGTAAATAAGGCTTATTTAATTATTAATGGGCTTGGGCTTGTATGTATAATTATTTTAGGGTTTCTAGACTAATTACTCTTTTATAAAGGTTGTTTATAAATGTTGATACATAACACTTAAGACTCTTATAATTTTTCCTCTTCAACAAATATTATTGTCCTTCCTAGTTTTTCCTATATTTTCTTTCTTTATAATTATTCTTAGAAGATCTGATAATCAGAACTAACAAGGTTGGTTGATGTAGAAAGATATCACCGACTTTGATGATTGGAAAGTTAACTCGTAAGAAACCCTAGCTCATTAAATTTTTGGTCTAGATCGGGGAGAGAAAGAGTAATATTTCCAACCAGAAATTTTTGGATTAGATTTTCGGAAAAACTGTCCGGTGGGACTGAATTTTGAAGGTTCGAAAGGTACATATTTATGTAAGAATAATAACAGTTAATCACCCGTTTCATTGTCACATAACTTTCCAAATTCAACCATTAGAGATCTATGCTGATAACCAAATTAAGAATATATGCACAAATATGTATTGAACAATATTACTATCACTAAAGATAAAATAACAGTCAATTATTTGATAAAATTATTTCCTTTAATGTATTGACATTACTGCAAATGTATCATTAGAAGTTGTTTATAGAATCCTAATATGGACCCAAATTTAATGTATTGTCATATGTATTAATCTTTGAAAAGGACCGATTAAGTCCATTTTAGTGCATCTTTATAAGGTTTGGCATGGTTTTAGTAAAAATTATGTGAATTGGATTTGGCATAGTGAATTAAAAATTATGTAAAAATTAATTAAAAATTATTAATTTAAAAGATTACTTGTTTGAAATAGAGTCACCAATTGATTTTTGAAAATCAATAAAAATGGCATATGTGTACAAACGTATTAGTTAAAGTTTTTTTATAGTTTGTAATTCTACGATACTCGGGAAAGATATTTCTACTTATAAATTTGGTTTTAGAAAATCGCTTATATAACATTTTATTTTAACCGATTATTCTCCCAATTCTAGACATGTGTAGGTTTTAACAACAGTTATTTAAATTCTAGTACATGTTGCTGATGACAATTAGAGAGGAAAATACATGAAGAACATCAATTTAAAAAACATTAGGGTTTAAAAATAAATCATAAAAAGTCTTAGTCAAAATATTTTTTTTGAAAATTTCCCAAAAATATTTTGAATCGTTTTCTAATTTTTCGGAATTTTTAGAAAATGTTTTAAGGCTCCAAAATTACAAAAATAATTTTGTAATTTTAAAATTGGAACAAAATAGGCCTTAGGATCTATATCGGATGGACGTTGGGTTATCATTCAACGTCCAAACTACGCCCGCGTAGCCCGTTGTAGCGGAAGGAGTGCGCGCTCGCGAGGCACCAGATCGACTAACGCCCGTTAGTCGAATCGTTAACAGAACTCCCAAACGCCAACGACATTGGACGGACCGCTAATGGAATGCCCAAACACGCATGAAACGACGTCGTTTCATATGCCACCTTCATCTTCATCGTGATCGCTAGAGGGATCAACATCAAAGACCCGTCTTTGATTTTACAAATATGGAACTTTCTCTATAATCCATCTTTGCGACTGATTCAAAAGTTAAAATGATAACCCTACTTCGGTGATAATTTATACTACTTTAATAGGGATGATTTATCCTTATTTCTCAAAGTTCTCTCAAGAACAAACAAAATATCATTAATACTTTTGGCTGATTCGATCCACTAAAAGTCTCCACCGACTCAGGGATGCTATAAATACTTCTCCTAAGTCATTCTAAAGGTAAGAGATTCACTCTTCACTTTCAAATCGAAGAAAATAAAATATCCACCATAAAGCTTCAAGCTTTCAGAATTTTCAAATTTTCTGTTTAAAGCTTTAAAACTTGGATTTGAGCATCCCAAAAATTTCCCTAAGGATGTAGGAGTATTCTCCAATTCTTGGTAAAGTTCCAATCACTCTCTAATTTATATTAACAGTTTGAATTTGAAATTTTTATATTTCAAATTGCATAAACCTGTATGCATGATGTTTATAGTGTTTTATGATTATAAATATATCATAAGTCCATTTATAATCTTTCTGAATAGGTTAGAAAGAATCATTCAACCTAAAACAGACAACTCAAATTTGAATTTAAAAATAAAATTGTATTTGTTGTTCGTAGGCTAGTTCTCTTGAATCACAGTCCAGAAAGCATCCCAATATAATTGTAATCATGTTGTGCAACTGTTTGGATCATTTTTGTTCCACCCCGATCATGTTTGATCAAAATCAAAATTTTCAAAACATATTTTAGATTACATATTTTAGTAGTTACCAAAACTAACTTTAACAAATTTGAATGTGTAAATCTCAAAAATAATCATTAATTTCAAAAAATACGTCTAAAATGTCTTTAAATATCATTTTATTTAAAAATATGACAAATTAATTAAGAAGACGATGATAATACGTTAAAATAAGATATCACACAATTTGTTCCTTTGAGAAAACTTTACATGACTATTATTTAAATAGTTCGAGTCTCATATGATACAATTCAAAGTTCGAATCTCATATAATAAAACAATCTAAATTCGAGCCTCAAATAACAATTACACAAATTATTATTTACGTCAATCTATCATTATTATTTCGAAATAAATTTATAATATACATAAATATTTAACAATACAAAATAATAAGATTTTAGAAATATAATAATTTCTAAAAAAAAATAAACTTTTTTTTTAAATAATACATAAATTTATGAATAACCAAACAAACAAAATAATTAACAATAAAGAAATATAAATTAATCTCTCAACTCTTAATAATGTTAAAATTACACATCCATTGTAAGTTATATATTTTTAACATATTTAAAGTAATCTTTAAAATAATAATTATAGTAATTCTCTAAACTTTAATATATATAGTATTTTGAATGATAAGCCTACTTATAATTTTACATAATGTTATTATAAATTAAAAATAAAACAAAAAAATAAGACTTCACACACCACTACTCTCTCCTTTTTTTTAGTCACGGCACTTGAAACTAATCCTAACGTGCTGCTTACTTACACACGTATAACCCAATGTTTAATTTATTTAGAAATAATTGAATTTCTTTTATTCAAAATCACATAAGTCCTTACTTCCATAATATGAACTTCTTAGTTGATGATATCAACTTGTGTGAATAAAAAATTTAGATATATTATAATATATATATATATATTTATCTCGACCCACCTAATAATTAATCTCCAATCCAAAAAATGCGTTTTTTATAAAGTAAAAATCAAACATTAAATATTTATTTTTAAATAAGATCTTTTCATTTAAACTATACTAATAAATTATTGTGATATGCTTTTATTAATATTAATATATATAAGTTTGATAAAATAATATATTTGAGAATATCAATTCTTAAAATATAAATGAATTGTCCTAAACTTTAAATGAAATGTGGAAAGAAGTCATTAGACTCAATAATGTAAAAAAAAAGAAAAAAAGAAAAAAAGGAAAGGGAGATATCCCACATTTTTAGATATCAAAATATGGATTCAATATTGAAGCCAAGCATTCACATAAATAAGATTTTTTTCATTTGAGCTATAGTATAAATTAGTCTAATAGTTTCTTATTAACATTAATATATATAAGTTTGAAATATATAATTATATAATAAAACATTTTAAGAATTAAAATGCATTATATACTTATATTAGTTTTTCATATATTTTAAGATAGATAATTATTTTTATTACTTACATTTTTAAATATTTTTATTTATTTAAATATTAAATTTTATAAAAATTAAATTTCGAAAATATTGTCTTATCCAAACATAAAGACGGTCAAGATTCAGGTAACATACATTTATATTCATGAAACATCTTATTTTCATTTTTTTATTAAATATAATGTAAGAATTATTGTCCATTATTATATAATATATATAATAAATATATATTGAATAAATATATTTAATTTCTTTTAAAAAATGAACAACAAGTTGTGTCAGAAAATGGTAAATTTCAAAATATATTAACCCTTAATTCATACAAATTTCCTTGCGAAAACTAAATTTCTTACTTCGAAATTTTATACCATATTACATGCTTTATCTAAAAGTTATTTCAAGTTTAATTCAGGTTTAGTTTAAAAATATTTATAGTTTTTTAAAATTATTTATTTATTAATTGTTATCCAATGTGCAGTACTACATTGTGAATAACTATTACACTTATAATTTTCAGCATTATGTGTTTTCAAGTACTGCCTATGATACAAAAAATAGATTTATTTGATTAATTTATAAGCCCACACATATCATACTTTAATAATGATAGATAAGTGAAAATTAAAACTAATGTCAAAAATCTGTGTCAATATTTGTATATAATTATTAAATATCATATATTACTCTAATAATATATATTTAAAATAATTTTATATTTGTAAGTAGTTTTTGTGCAACTTTTTTAATTTTCAGCACAACTTTTTGTTTATTTTTATTAAATATAATTTTTTAATTTTAATATATAACGAAAAAATAGTATAAAAATTATATTAAATAATTTAATTTAATAGTATTATAAATATATGTATTTGGAAATATTTACTAAAGGTTAAAAATAAATTAGTTAAGAAATAATTGATATCTAAAATTATCTAGGGACTTAAGTATATTTTATACATATATTATACATAAATAAAATGAGAAAATATTTTTAAAGAAACCCTGATATTAGTTTCATTTATTCTACTCCCAACTTCTCTATAATAATATAATTTTATTTTTCACGTTCAGCTTTATTCTTACCCAAATAGTTCATATTTAACTAATTAATTAATAAATGATATAATTGTAAAATTTAAAATTATTTATGAACTAAAATATTCGTTAAACTTAGATTAGTAATAATTAAAACAGGAAGATATTTTTTTTACAAATTTTTATATTTCATTTATTTATTTTACTTTACAGTTTTTTAATATTCAGTTTACTTTTTATATTATATTTTATTGTAATTAGTTCTCTCAAAATTTATAAAAAAAACAATTACAATAATTATTTCAGTATTAATTGGAAACCAAAATATCGGTTATATAATAATTAAATACGATCAATTTATTTATTAAATTGTTACTGTCAATGTTTGTGATATTTTATATAAAATAACCAAATATCAGTTATGTAAATATAAATTTATTTATTTGATAATTGTAAAAATAATGTTTGTCTTTCTACTAATCAAAATTATTATGAAATATGTTTACACTAATAATTAATAAATTTTACACAAAAAAAATACTTATTTTCAAGAGTTAATTTTTAAAAAAGTACTAATAATTAATTAACTGTACCCAAAATAAATTTATAATTATTATTAAATAATAAGAAATAATTAATAAAAAAAAATTAAATTTAACAATAATATTTTTTTGTAGAATAAGTTATTTATAAAAGTTATAAAGAAAAAAAAGTAAAAAAACATTAACTAGTAAAATAAAAATTAGAGACAAAAAAATGTTAAATTAGATAATTTAAACCATATATAATCTTTCTGAATAGGTTAGAAAGAATAATTCAACCTAAAATAGACAACTTAAATTTGAATTAAAAAAAAAATGTATTTGTTGTTTGTAGGCTAGTTCTCTTGAATCACAGTCCAGAAAGCATCCCAACATAATTGTAATCATGTTGTGCAACAGTTTGGATCATTTTTGTTTCACCCCGATCATGTTTGATCAAAATAAAAATTTTCAAAACATATTTTAGATTACATATTTTAGTAGTTAACAAATCTAACTTTAACAAATTAGAAAGCGTAAATCTCAAAAATAATTTTTAATTTTAAAAAATACGTCTAAAACGTCTTTAAATATCATTTTATTTAAAAATATGACAAATTAATTAAGAAGACGATGATAATATGTTAAAATAAGATATCACACAATTTGTTCATTTGAGAAAACTTTACATGACTATTATTTTGATAATTCGACTCTCAAATGACACAATTCAAAGTTCGAATCTCATATAATAAAACAATTCAAATTCGAGCCTCAAATAACAATTACACAAATTATTATTTACGTCAATTTATCATTATTATTTCTAAATAAACTTATAATATACATAAATATTTAACAATACGAAATAATAAGATTTTAGAAATATAATAATTTCTAAAAAAAATAAATAAACTTTTTATTTAAATAATACAGAAATTTATGAATAACCAAACAAACAAAATAATTAACAATAAAGAAATATAAATTAATCTCTCAACTCTTAATAATGTTAAAATTACACATCCAACTGTAAGTTATATATTTTTAACATATTTATGGTAATGTTTAAAATAATAATTATAGCAATTCTCAAAAATTTAATATATATATAATATTTTGAATGATAAGCCTACTTATAATTTTACATAAAGTTTTATAAATTAAAAAAAATAAGACTTCACACACCATTACCCTCTACTTTTTTTCTAGTCACGGCACTTGAAACCAATCCTAACGTGCTTCATACTTACACACGTATAACCCAATGTTTAATTTATTTATAAATAATTGAATTTTTTTATTCGAAATCACAATAACTCCTTATTTCCATAATATAATATGTACCTCTTAATTGATGATATCAACTTGTGTGAATAAAAAATTTAGATATATTATAATATATATATATATATATTTATCTCGACCCGCGTAATAATTAGGTTCCAATCAAAAAAATGCGTTTTTTTTAAGTAAAAATCAAACATTAAATATTTATTTTTAAATAAGACATTTTCATTTAAACTATACTAATATATTATTGTGATATGTTGTTATTAATATTAATATATATAAGTTTGATAAAATAATATATTTAAAAATATCAAATTGTTAAGATATAAATGAATTATCCTAAACATTAAATGAAATGAGGAAAGAAGTCATTAGACTCAATAATGTAAAAAAAAAAAGAAAAAAAGGAAAGTGAGATATCCCACATTTTTAGATATCAAAATATGGATTCAATATTGAAGCTAAGCATTCACACAAATAAGATTTTTTTCATTTGAGCTATAGTATAAATTAGTCTAATAGTTTCTTATTAACATTAATATATATAAGTTTAAAATATATAATTATATAATAAAAAGTTTTAAGGATTAAAATGCATTATATATATAAGTTTTTCATATATTTTAAGATATATAATTTATTTTATTACTTACATTTTTAAATATTTTTATTTATTTAAATATTAAATTTTTAATATGAAGATATATAATTTATTTTATTACTTACATTATTACTTCATTTTTAAATATATAATTATATAATAAAACGTTTTAAGGATTAAAATGCATTATATACTTATATTAGTTTTTCATATATTTTAAGATATATAATTTATTTTATTACTTACATTTTTAAATATTTTTATTTATTTAAATATTAAATTTTTAATATGAAGATATATAATTTATTTTATTACTTACATTATTACTTCATTTTTAAATATTTAAATAAAAATTAAATTTCGAAAATATTGTCTTATCCTAATATGAAGACGATCAAGATTCCGGTGACATACATTATTTATATTAATCAAACATCTCATTTTCAATTTTTTATTAAATATAATGTAAGAATTATTTTCCATTATTATATAATATATATAATAACTATATATTGAATAAATATATTTTATTTCTTTTAAAAAATGAACAACAAGTTGTGTCAGAATATGTTAAATTTAAAATATATTAACCCTTAATATTTATAAATTTCCTTGTGAAACCTATATTTCTTACTTCAAAATTTTATACTATATTACATGCTTTATCTAAAACTTATTTCAAGTTTAATTTAGGTTTAGTTTAAAAGTATTTATAGTTTTTTAAATTTATTTATTTATTAATTGTTATCCAATGTGCTGTACTAAATTATGAACAACTATTACACTTATAATTTTCAGCATTTTGTGTTTTAAAGTACTGCATATGATAAAAAAAGGTTTATTTGATTAATTTATAAGTCACACATATCATACTTTAATAATGATATATATGTGAAAATTAAAACTAATGTCAAAAAAGCTGTGTCAATATTTGTATATAATTACTAAATATCATATATTACTCTAATAATATATATTTAAAATAATATATATTACTTTAAGTTTTCGGGCAACATGTTTAATTTTTAGCAAAATTTTTTGTTTATTTTTATTAAATATAATGTTTTAATTTTAATATATAACGAAAAAATAGTATAAAAATTATATTAAATAATTTAATTTAATTGTATTATAAAGATATGTATTTGGAAATATTTACTAAAGGTTAAAAATAAATTAGTTAAGAAATAATTGATATCTAAAGTTATTTAAGGACTAAAGTATATTTTATACATATATTATACATAAATAATATGATAAAATATCTTTAAAGAAACTCTGATATTGGTTTCATTTATTTTACTCCCAACTTCTCTATAATAAACTAATTTTAGTTTTCACATTCAGTCTTATTCTTACCCAAATAGTTCATATTTAACTAATTAATTAATAAATAATAAAATTGTAAAATTTTAAATTATTTATGAAATAAACATTCGTTAAACTTAGATTAGTAATAATTAAAACAGAAAGATGTTTTTTACAAATTTTTATATTTTATTTATTTATTTTACTGAACAGTTTTTTAATAATTTTTACAGTTTACTTTTTACATTATATTTTATTGTAATTAGTTATCTCAAAATTTATAAAAAAAAAACAATTACAATAATTATTTTTGTATTAATTGGAAACCAAAATATCGGTTATATAATAATTAAATACGATCAATTTATTTATTAAATTGTTACGGTTAAAGTTTATGATATTTTGTAAAAATAACCAAATATCAGTTATGTAAATATAAATTTATTTATTTATTAATTTTAACAATAATGTTAGATAAATTAGATGGGTTAAAATAAGAACTTAACAAAAACAAATTTCTTGTGCAGGAACGGTCAAAATCTTTGAACGGTCAAGAATGTGACCGGTTAAGAAACTAACCGATCAAGAATTAAACCGGTTAGAAGAAGAAGCAAAGGATGTATCCAAAACCGGAAGTTATCCGATGAACCTGAAGCTATGAACAACCGGTAGACATCCCAAACCGAAATGCAGTATCCAACCGGAAAACCGATGAAGAGACTACTTAAAGAAAGATGTCAAGATTATCAAACTAAGTACAATCTACAAATTGGTGCAAACAAACACTTTGAGTATCTGCGGAAGATGATATCAAAGGAACAGACTATGACATTGCCATATCCATACAAGTCTGATGATACTCTGAAGGCTACAGAAGATTGCCTGAAGAAACAGTTACCATTTTGGTACAAGTCAAAGGTGCAGTCTTCCAAATATAGGCAACCGGCCAACCGGCAGTTGCCATATTAAGTAAAAGACAAATGAAGTCGGTCTGCTTCATGCCTTGTAAACTTAAACCGCAATTAATGCAATGCTGAAACTTTGCTCAACCAATCAGAATCAAGGATTACCCTCAAGGTATCCGTTGAAGAAATGTGACCGTTCTAGAGGAGTAAATGCAGTCACAAGTTACCAGTTCAAGAGTTACAGAAATTGAGAAGAATTACAACATTTAAGAGTGCTAACAACCCAAGTTACGAGTTGTGTTTATCTCTCTATAATATTAAAAGTCTAAGTGTAGATTTGAAGTGTGATTACAATTTCTGTGAGAATTGTAAGAGTGTTTATCGAGCAGTAAATAAGTCTCGATAGTGTAGTGTGGTTGAGTATTCCTTAGTGAATATCCTTCTCGCGGTTTCGAGAAGAAGGGGTGACGTATGAGTTTTATCTCCGAACATCCATAAAAACCTGTGTCTTAATCTTTACTTTCTGTCGGTTCTGCTTTCTAACCGGCTCACACTATCATAACCGAATTACATCATTCTAACCGATTCACTAAACCTCAAACCGACCTCCTAATCTCCAAACCGATATTCTCCGAAACCTATCTCTATTCATCCTGTGTGTTTGTTGCTTCAGTCTGAAACAAACCACTTCCGCACTTGAACTCGGTTCAAGAGTTTGTGACAGCCTGTGTAGTATTGAAACCAGGTGTTAATCTCTAACTGGATTAAACACGAACTGTTGAGTGTTGTCAGAAAGAGTAAACCGGTCAGACCCTAGTCCCCCATCGTCGATCTAGATCCTAACAAATAATATTTGTCTTTCTACTAATAAAATTATTATGAAATATGTTTACACTAATAATTAATAAACTTTACACAAAAAAAGTACTTATTTTCAAGAGTTCATTTTTAAAAAAGTACTAATAATTAATTAACTGTACCCAAAATAAATTTATAATTATTATTAGATAATAAAAAATAATTAATAAAAAAAATTTAAACTTAACTATAATATTTTTTGGTAGAATAAGTTATTTATAAAAGTTAAAAAAAAAGTAAAAAAAACAATAACTAGTAAAATAAAAATTAGTGACAAAAAAGATGTTAAATTATTAGATCATTTAAACCATATCTAATCCAATCTAAATTTAAATTTAATCTATATTTAAAAATATAATGGTTTGAATTACGAATTTCATAAATATAATTTGAATTTAGTATAGATCCGATAAAACAGATTGGATATACTCATCTCCTCGCCCCTTCCCGTCAATACATATCTCTCTTTCAAAATAACCCTTACTGTAATAAAAATAAATCAATACAAACAAATTAAATAATTTATAAAATATACAATAATAACATCATTTTTCTAAGAATTTTTAGTTTCTTATAGTTATTTTTTTTTTTTCATTAAAAAGAAAGTAGACTAATGCTTATTGTTTTTAGCTGTATGTGAAAATAAAAATTATAATAAAAAATTTTGACACCACACTATCACAGACAAAACTCAGTCATCGAATATCTTCTCGGTATGTGCGACACTAGTCTAGATTGCCTCAATTCTAGCTAGTCAGCCTCTTAAAAGATGCAAGAAAAAATATCACTTTGAGAGAGAAAAAACTTGTATATTGTTTATTGCTTTACAATTGTGAGGTATATGAGGTGATTGGTTTATTGCCAAGACTTATTTATATACAAGCGGATGATCATTCTACATCCTCCTTAACTTATGCCTTTCTAGACTCTTCTATTATCTAACTTAGACTTAGGAATTTATAGAGAATTTTAGAGAGTTCAATTATCCTCCATAATATATATTAAGCATTAAGCATTAAGCATTAAGAATTAAACATTAAGCGTTAAGCGTTAAGCGTTAAGCGTTAAGCGTTAAGCGTTAAGCGTTAAGCGTTAAGCGTTAAGCGTTAAGCGTTTAGCATTTAGCGTTTAGCGTTTAGCGTTAAGCGTTAAGCGTTAGCCGTTAAGCGTTAGGCGTTAGGCGTTAGGCATCAATCGTGAAGTGTCAATCGTGAAGCGTCAATCGTGAAGCGTCAAGCGTGAAGCGTTAGGCATTAAGCGTTAGGCGTTAAGCGTTAGGCATCAATCGTGAAGTGTCAATCGTGAAGCGTCAATCGTGAAGCGTCAAGCGTGAAGCGTCTAGCGTCAAGCGTCAAGCGTCAAGCGTCAAGCATCAAACATCAAGCATTAAGTATTAAGAAAATTTCTTTGACATTATTTTCATAAAAATTTGTAGAACCAATATCTTCAAAAAGATATTATGAAATAGATGGAAAAAAAAATTATAAAGTCTTTGTATGACTTATAACAAATTTTATAATAATGATATGAAAATTGAATCATACTTCGATTAAAAATTAATGTGACAATTATATATGTCATGAAGACAATGAAAATTATTTCATTACGTGTTTTTGTACGATATTTTTATTGTTGAAAATTACGATAAAAATGATTAAAATCCACTAAGGTCGTAATTGCACTATACGAAATATTATGTTGTTACCAAATGATATATTTATATTATTAAATGAAAAAATTTACGTCCGCAAGTGAATATCTTTACACTTGGAAGTGCAATCTACGGATGGAAATTTTCTATAAAAATTATTATTAAAATATTAAACGTTATAATCTATATTTTTGACTTATGTCGAAAAATAAAACATTTTTATGAAAAATATGTAATTGAATACACGAATACATAATAGTTCAAAGATATTTTGTCTAGTAGTTAGTCAAGTAAACAATATTTTCATACAAAATAATTTAAATTGTAAGCATTTACGAATCACTATGCTTCTTATTAGAAAATGTTCCAATGTTATCTAAGAATGTACAAACGGGAATTTCTAACTATTGTTGTGATCGATTTTTTTTTTAAAAAATATTTTTTGATCAACTAGTTTGAAAATTCTGGGACACTCCTTAAAAAGAATTTATTTTTTGAAAACGTGAGGGAAATTAATTTTAATGTTTGAAAAATTGAAGTTTTAAAAATAAGGCTTTGTAGACAACTCTATATCTTACCTTCCCGTCGAATCTGGGAGGGATTGGGAGTTTTTTAATGGGAAGTATGTCATAGGCCTTTTTTTTAACTTTTTTCAATATTAATTAACCTCACGACTAGAGAGTCGCCACCTAATTTCAAAAATTAGGAATTTAAGAGATGTAAGTTCGGCGTTTGGTTACGTGTGGGAAAGGGTTTTTTTAGACGCCATGTCCCACAACGCCCCTAAGGTCTCTATTAATTAATTTTGGCCTTTTTTATTTATTACGCTTTACATTTTAGGGTTTTCCAATTTAAACATTTAATGGGTTTGCATGAGATAAACAAATAAGCAAAGATAAAAGAAAACAAGAGCAAATAATTCACACATAAAGTTATCCTAAAAATCAAATCTAGGCAAGTTATTAATCAAAAATTAATTGCCCTAAGTTTAGATTAATTTTTAAGAAACTTTAGTGAATTATTTAAAGGTCTAAAATTATTTTTAATAAACAAATAATAAAATAAATAATAAAAAAAATAAAAAAGCTGAAGACTGCAGCAAACGTCGCCTGGAAAGCGTCAGAAGTCTGATTCAGCAGCAGCTGGAGCAGAGCAAGCGTCGTCTGGAAAGCGCCGAGACCCTGGGATAAGTGCTGGAAGGCTGAAGAACAAGCGTCGCCTTGTAGAATAACTTGCTGTTTTTTTGGTTCACCTAATCCTAGCTAAAAAAATTAATTGGTGATCCAAAAAATGGATCCCAATTAACATGAAACTTTGTAGAAACATTATAATAATACAATTAAACATTTATATAAATTAAAAAAAGTTTAGATCTAGTTATTCAAAAAATATAAAAATAAAAATCAACTATACGAAATAAGGCCAATTTTACATTTTTTTTTATTTTGTAGTATTTTTGAAAACTTTTTCTGCTTTTTTTTAATTTATTTACATGTTATTTCTATTCTACTTATTTACATGATTAAGGTACATCAATAAAACCTACACGCCTATCAAAAAAATAAATTTAAAGGAAATCATGCATAATATAAAGTACAAAGAATATAAAATTTCAAATGAAAGTAAAATTCAAATTCAAATTTAAAGAAACAAAAGAAAGGAAAAAGAGCTTACAAAGGGGTTGCTCTTTATATCCTTGCAAAAAAAATGAAAACCCTAAGCAAGAGACTTGTGACTCAACAAATCTAGTTGGTGCTCTTGCTTAGGTTTTTTTAGAAAAGTGGGGTCTAATTCGGTAGCCTGGGTAAGTGAATGTGTAAAGAGAGAGGAAGAGAGAGAAGAAAGTGAAAATTGAAGGTCGAGAGTTGAAAGTTGAGAAGGTCATTAAGAGAGATATTTATAGGCAAAGCTATGAAACCCTAAGGCCCAAAGGCCCATTTAACATTTACAAATGTTTAAAATAATGGATCAATCTCCACTTGACATGTCACTAAATATCAAGCTTTCATCCAATGAGATTTAAGCTTTATTTAATAAATGATGTAATACTTGGTCATTTTAATTTTTAATTAAAAATGACCAAGCCTTCATGCTTCTCTTCAACACACGCTGAATTATTCTTCCTTTGACAACTTCTTCTTTTATTTTAGCAACCTCGTTTTTTTTCTTTTACCTAGGATGCTTCTCATGATTGTGTAACACCGTTATCTTTTTATTTTTGCACGTTATCCCCTTTACACACCCCTTCATCCTACAAAAAAAAGATTTTGTTAAAAACACAAATAAACAATTTTATTTTTAACTATTCCTATTTATAAGGAACAATTCTAATTAAATAAATAAAATATTAACCAACTTATTCAAGAAATCAAATCTCAAAGTCTAATCTAACTAATTTAACAAACTAATCTAATTAAAAGAAAACAAAATATAACTAACGAAATTTTATAAAAACGTTAATATATATTTTTTAAAATAATTTTTTTTATAAATACCCAGGGTAATTAGTTAAATAAAACCTTGAATATTCTAAGTATAATAACTTCTCTAAGTGTTGTAACATATACAAATTACTACCTTAACTTTATTAAGAATCCAAAATACATTATTTTCAAAAACTCAATTGTTCTAAAAATAATCGTCTTTAATATAAATCGTGCAATGAGTCCGTGAATGAATTCGAGAAAATTTTATAGACTCAGATTTATGAAAAGCATAAACTATAAAATTATGTGTAAAAAATTAGTGTCTACAGAATGACCCTCTTGGACAAAATTTGTAGAAAACACTAGGATTAGAAAAATGCATGTCCAAGCTTGAAAATAGGCACTGCGTTTTGAAAACACCCAATTTATAGTTTATTTTTGGCTTCCTTGAATGAAAAGAAAACAAACCTGACGAGTCTCTCGAGAGACCCGTGTAATTTACCATCCACTCCTTGACGATTCAACTCTATTTAGAATATGCATCGCTCCTGGTTTATCGATCATGTAAATCGAGCCGGGTGGTTTCGACCATATTTCAACACACCTCGCTTAGTCTTTGGATTGTACATGAGTACACATCTTGACTTAGTTTGATGATTGTGTTTTTTTTAGCGGAATACTATTTAATCACAATTATGCTTAGTGATTATATAGATTTAAGTACCGCTGATCAGTTTAGCAGATACTATTTAATCACAATTCTGCTTTGTGATTATATAGATTTGAGTGTCGCTGGTCAGTTTAGCTAAATACTATTTAATCACAATTCTGTTTAGTGATTATATAGATTTAAGTATCGCTGGTCAGTTTAGCGAAATACTATTTAATCACAATTCTGCTTAGTGATTATATAGATTTAAATGTCGCTGGTCAGTTTAGCGAAATACTATTTAATCACAATTCTGCTTAGTGACTATATATATTTGAGTATCGCTGGTTAGTTTAGCGAATACTATTTAATCACAATTCTGGTTAGTGATTATATAGATTTAAGTGTCGCTGGTCAGTTTAGAGAAACACTTTTTAATCACAATTCTTCTTAGTGATTATATAGATTTAAGTGTCGCTGGTCAGTTTAGCGAAATACTATTTAATCACAATTCTTCTTAGTGATTATATAGATTTAAGTATCGCTAGTTAGTTTAGAGAAATACTATTTAATCACAATTATGTTTAGTGATTATATAGATTTAAGTGTCGCTGGTCAGTTTAGCGAAATATTATTTAATCACAATTACGCTTAGTGATTATATAGATTTAAGTATCGCTGGTTAGTTTAACGAATACTATTTAATCACAATTTTGCTTAGTGATTATATAGATTTGAGTATCGCTGGTCAGTTTAGCGAATACTGTTTAATCACAATTCTGCTTAGTGATTATATAGATTTAAGTATCGCATGTCAGTTTAGCAAAATACTTTTTAATCACAGCTCTGATTAGTGATTTAAGTTAGAAGTTAGACTTCCTTAGGGACTTGTTCTTCGAGATTCATGCAGTCACTTTTAGGGACTTGTCTTTCGCCGAGACGTTTTGCCCTGAGTTTTTCGAGGGATTTGTTAGCTCAAATGCTTAATCTTTCAACCATGCGTCATAAGGTTGAGTCTCACTTCTCAAATTCGGAGGTTAGTGTGCTTAAGATTCCATGGCCTTGTCTCTTTTATACTCAGGGTATATTTAATAGAATTAGTGCATTCTTGTTCTTGCATTGGAAATTTAGACAAGATTCTAGATGAGCAACAAATGGTGATTTCAATATCTCAACCTCTACGAGTATTTTTTATTTTATTCGGCCTCTTTTCTTTATGACTGGGGTGTATCTAATAGATTCAAACACTTTGTTCTTGCTTAGTAATTCGATAGAATCTAAATGAACAACAGTATTGTATTTCATATCTCAACCAACACAGTCTTTGTTTAATTGATTTTACTTTTCTTGAGGTTAGATCTTTGGGACTTGACCTACAATTGAGACGAGACATCTCCTTGGTTGATGACATGGTTCCGAGTTTGGACATTCATCATTTTACAAGCTCCCTCTTAAACATCAGTAGTTTAAGCTTTTGTCTAGGCTCGAGGTAGATCTATGTTCGAAGCGCTTTACTCGGATCCCACCAGTTACATCGGTTCGTCAAGAGACATCCATTGGGGAGAAACGTATTTTCCCGCATCCCTACTTATTTCTTGCACTCGCTCATCAGTTCACTGGGCACTAGAAAAATTTAGGGGTCTATCTTGTTTTTGTCTTCCACAAATGCCCCTAGTTTCGACACAAGAGGTTTGATTGTTTTAGATAGATTTGTGATCCCAATTTCTCGTTGGCTTTAACTCTTTGGGGATGTATTTTGTCCTAGCTCAAGATTTGGCTTGTTGGGGATTTGGGACCGTACTTGTGAAAAGTTGCCTACGTATTCTCATAAAAGGGGAAATCTGGTCCGAACGTAGTTCCGAAATTGTATCACAGATAGATTGTGATTCTGCATTTCGTTGAGGAATTTTCTTAAGTTTCTATTGGAGTTGCAATTGACTTAAGCTGGGGAAATTTTCTTAAGTATCTGCGGGAGTGGCAATTGACTTAAGCTGAAAATCGTTTAAAATCCTAAGCTGCTAAAGAATAAAGTGCTTTTGCCATGTGTTAGGCGTTATATTTTCTCATTTAAGCTAACTTTGTGAGGATCTTTCAATCATTTCATTTTCATAAAATGCCCCTAGTGTCGATAAAGGGTTTGATTTTTGAAAATGTTTAGGACCGGGATTATACAAGCTGCCTACGTATCCCATAGCTAGGGGAATTTAGGTCCAACGTAGTTCCATGCACATGCTTGTGAAAAATGTTTGTGTATGTGTGAATGTTTTGAAAATCTTTTGAGATCATAAGTCGAAGAGAAAAATACTTTAGCTTTGGGCGTTATATTTTCTCAAGTGGGACTCTATGAGGATCTCGTGCTCATTTTTTAAAAAATGCCCCTAGTATTGATGTAGGGGTTTGGTTTTTGAAAATGTTTAGGATCGGGCTCATACAAGCTGCCTACGTATCACATAGCTAGGGGAATTTAGATCCAATGTAGTTCCATGCACATGCTTGTGAAAAATGTTTGTATGAATTCTTGTGAAAACGTTGAGATCCTAAGTCGAAGAGAAAAATACTTTAGTTTGGGCGTTATATTTTCTCAAATGGGACTCTGTGAGGATCTTGTAGTCATTATTATTTTAATAAAAATGCCCCTAGTATTGACTAAGAGTTTTTGGTTTAGGAGTCAACTCAGAGTGTGATTAACTCCCTTTTAAATGTATATGCAATGAATGTATGCGATGTGATGTGAAATGAAATGTCTATCAAATTCTTTCGATTAGTTGATAGTGGTGACCGCACCCTAGATGGGTTGCCTACGTACTCTCGAGAGAGATCAGGTCTCACGTAGTTCACAACTTGTGAAGTTATGAACTTTGATGTATGTAATGAGCAATGAATGCATGTTATGTGAAATGAAATGTCTATCAACTTCTTTCGATAATGATAGTGGTGACCGCGCCTTGGAAGGGTTGGCTACGTACTCTCGAGAGAGATCAGGTCTCACGTAGTTCACAACTTATGAGGTTATGAACTTTGATGTATGTGATGAGCAATTAATGCATTTTATGTGAAATGAAATGTCTATCAACTTCTTTCGATAATTGATAGTGGTGACCGCACCCTGGATGGGTTACCTACGTACTCTTGAGTGAGATCAGGTCTCACGTAGTTCACAACTTGTGAAGTTATGAAGTTTGGTTGTATGTATAATGAATGCATGTAATACAAAATGTCTATAAACTTCTTTCGATAATTGATAGTGGTGACCGCACCCTAGATGGGTTGCCTACGTACT
Source organism: Impatiens glandulifera (assembly GCF_907164915.1). NCBI lineage: Eukaryota > Viridiplantae > Streptophyta > Magnoliopsida > Ericales > Balsaminaceae > Impatiens > Impatiens glandulifera. Next base: position 52,687 of record NW_025919114.1, read on the forward strand.
CTTGAGAGAGATCAGGTTTGACGTAGTTCACAACTTGTGAAGTTATGAACTTTGGTTGTATGTGTAATGAATACATGTGGTGTGAAATGTCTATCAACTTCTTTCTATAATTGACAGTGGTGATTGTACCCTGGATGGGTTGCCTACGTACTCTCGAGAGAGATCAGGTCTCACGTATTTTACAACTTATGAGGTTATGAACTTTGATGTATGTAATGAGCAATGAATGTATGTTATGTGAAATTAAATGTCTATCAACTTCTTTCGATAATTGATAGTGGTGTCCGCACCCTGGATGGGTTGCCTACGTACTCTCGAGAGAGATCAGGTCTGACGTAGTTCACAACTTGTGAAGTTATGAACTTTGGCTGTATGTGTAATGAATGCATGTGGTGTGAAATGTCTATCAATTTTTGTCGATAATTGATAGTGGTGACCGCACCCTAGATGGGTTGCCTACGTACTCTCGAGAGAGATCATGTCTGACGTAGTTCACAACTTGTGAAGTTATGAACTTTGATGTATGTGTAATGAATGCATGTAATGCGAAATGTCTATCAATTTCTGTCGATAATTGATAGTGGTGACCACACCCTGGATGGGCTTCTTACGTACTCTCGAGAGAGATCAGGTTTTACGTAGTTCACAACTTGTGAAGTTATGAACTTTGATGGTATGGGATTCGACACGCATGCTTTAAACGAAGTATCTTTTGAGCATGTTGACATTGAAGGATGCTGAGAGTTCTTCTCCGTCCAAGGTGGTCAATCTCGTGGCGCCTCCTGAAAAGACCTTCTTGACGAGGTAGGGTCCTTCCCATGGTGTTTGGAATTTCCCTCTAGCGTCTAGTATCCGTAAGTTCTTGTTTAGAACTAAATCGCCCTCTTGAATGTTCCTAGGTTTCACCTTCTTGTTGAAAGCTCTGGTCATTCTTCTATGGTATGCTTGTGTGTGACATAATGCGTCTAAACTCTTGTCTTCCATAAGGGCTAGCTGATTGTATTGTGACTTACATCAATCTTCCTCCACTACTTGTGTCTCGAGTAGAACTCTTAAAGTAGGAACTTCGATTTTGATAGGTTGCACTTCATCCATTTCGTAAACCAATGCAAATGGCGTTTCTCCCGTTGACGTTCGAATGGTTGTTCTATATACCCATAAGGCGTATGGAAGCTTCTCGTTCCAAACCTTGTACGTCTGAGTCATCTTCTTGATGATAGTGATGATGTTCTTGTTCGCTGCCTCTACTGCGTCGTTCGTTTAAGGACGATAAGGTGAGGATTTGTAGTGTTCAATCCTGTATTCATCTAATACATTGAGTACTTCTCCCCGGAAGTGTCCACCATTGTCTGAGATCAAGGCATGAGAAACTCCATAACATGCAATGATGTTGTTTCGTAAGAACTTGGCAACATGTGACGACTTGAGAACCTTGTATGATTGAGTTTCGACCCACTTTGTGAAATAATCGATAGCTACAAGGATGAATTCATGTCCGTTTGAAGCGTGAGGATAAATTTTCCTGATGATATCTATTCCCCATGTTGAGAATGGCCATGGTGAAGTCATGTTGTAAAGTAGAGATGCTGGGGTGTGCTTCAAGTTCGCGTAAACTTGATATTGATGACACTTCTTTACATATTCTACACATTCTTGTTCCATGTTCTGCCAGTAATAGTCAAAGCGAAGGATCTTCTTAGCGAGTGCTGATCTGTTCATGTGTGGGCCACATGTTCCTGCATGTACTTCCTCCATGATCTTTGATGCTTGAGGCTGGTCGATGCATAACATGTTCTGACTGTCAAAGGAGCGTCGGTATAGCTTTCCTGCGAGAAGCACATAGTTGGTTGCGTATTGGCGTAGAGCTCTCCTCTCTTTCTTTTGGAAGTGTGAAGGATACTCTCCATGCTCAACGTACTTTTGTAGAGGTTCGAACCAAGGTTTAGGTGTCACTTCGGTGTTGGCAATCGTCCTCTTCTCAAAGTCTCGTTTTCTGTTTCTGACGAATCTTCAAAGGCTTGATTTTGATTCCTTCCGGGATTTGCGTCATGGCTGCTAACGTGGCCAAAGCGTCTGCGAATCGATTCTGACTTCTCGGAGCATGTGTGAATGTTACATGTTCAAACTTTTCTATTAGAGTCGATAAGTGTTGATGGTGGGTTTGAGGTTGTCTCCTTTGACTTGCCATTCACCATTAGCTTGTGAAATGTCTAAGTTTGAGTCTCTTACTACTTTTAAACGTCTCGCTCCTTTTTCATGAGCATTCTTCAAGCCAGAGATGCATGCTTCATACTCTGCCTCATTGTTCGTCACTTGATATTCGAGCTTGACTAAGATTGGGTTGTATGTTCCCATAGGATCGATGAGTAGTATTCCGATGCCATAACCTTGTTTTCCTGAAGCTCCATCGAATAATAGCTTCCAGGTTGTAGGGTTAATAGTCATCACTTCATCGTCTGGGAATGCTAACTCCTCTTCGTCTTCAACTTCGATTGGTTGATCTGCGAGAAAATCTGCTACAATGCTCCCCTTGATAGATTTCTTAATTGTGTACACGATGTCGTACTTTGATATCATCATCATCAACTTAGCTAACCTCGAAGACAAAAGCGTTTTCTTGAATAAATGACGAATTGGATTGAGCCTTGATACTAACTTGACTGTGTGAGCTTGCATATAATGCTTTAGCCTCTTAGTGACCCAAGCTAGGGCCCAACACACCTTTTCTACTGGCGAATAATTAAGTTCGTAGCCTGTCATGCGCTTGCTTATGTAGTAGACTGCGACTTCCATCTTTTCCTCATTTTCTTGGGCTAGTAGACTGTCCATTGCGTTTTTCGTGACTGTTAAGTATAGGATTAGCGGTATGCCTAGTCTTGGCAGCATCAGAATGGGAAGATTCTTGAGGTATCCCTTTATCTTCTCAAATGCGTTCGGACAAGCATCATCCCAAACGAATCTTTCATTTTTCCTTAAAAGTTTAATCAAAGGATCACATGTCATAGTCAACTTGTTTATGAATCGACTTATATACTAGATCTTTCCTAGAAAGCCTCACACTTCTTTCTCGCTTCGTGGAGGTGGCATTGCCGTGATCGCTTCTATCTTGCTCGGATCTACCTCAATTCCTCTTTGCGTGATTAAGAAGCCTAACATCTTTCCTGATGTCACTCCAAATGTGCACGTCTTTGGGTTGAGCCTAAGTTGGAACTTCCTGATGCGTTGTAAGAATTTGTCAAGATTTTGGATGTGCCCTTCTCGTTCTTTTGATTTGACAATCATATCGTCGGCATAGACTTCTACCTCCTTATGGATCATATCGTGAAGAATCATCGTGGCAGCTCGTTGATAATGTTGCTCCTGCGTTCTTCAGTCCGAAAGGCATGACTCGATAACAAAATGTTCAAACTTCTGTGATGAACGTTGTCTTCTCCTTGTCTTCTGGAGCCATCAGTACTTGGTTGTAGCCTAAGAATCCGTCCATGAATGATAGGAGTTGATTGCTTGCTGCATGATATACTAGCACGTCGATGTGTGGTAGTGGGAAATTATCTTTAGGGCTTGTTTTGTTGAGATATCGATAGTCTACACATACTCGGATCTTTCCATCTTTCTTTGCGACTGAGACTACATTGATGATCCACTCTAGGTAATCTACCACTTCAAGGAATCCTGCGTCGAGCTGTTTTTGAACTTCCTCCTTGATCTTGTACACGATGTCTGCCTTCATTCTTCGGAGCTTTGGGATGATCTTAGCATCGATCAGATCTTGAATCTTTTGTTTAAGAGGGAAACAATAATTAGTGGAATGCCCTTTAGTCTAGTGATATCCACACCACTCATTTGCGAACTTTCCCATTACTTCTCTCACAGGTTCCGGTTTTAACGTTTGAATCAACTTCTTCTACAACAAGTTCCTTAAGGCCTTCGACAATGACATCCCCAAGTTGTCAAATTTTCTACGAGGTGGAGCAATAGTGGCACTCCTTGCTAGTGATGATTGTTGAATTTGTTTAGGAGAAATGGGTTCTCTTGATGAGCATTTTGTCCTTGAGTTTGACGCGCTTGTCTGGCTCTTGTTCTGAATAGACCTTTCTATAACTTTCCAACCGTCCATTAACGCCCTACATTCCCTTTCCATTTCTTGTCGCATGATCTTCGGATAAAGGGGTTCAATTGTAGCATAAGTTTCGACTTCTACTGTGAGGTCTTCAAATTGTTTCCCCAATTGTTTTAGTGTATCACGAAGATCGTCTAACTTTAGATGAACTGACTCATTGAACCTTCTTTGTGGGTTAGTCATTGTAAATTATGATGAATATGAGTATGTTGTGTTCAAGAGAACAAAGTCAGTTCGAACCCCTTTATCAAGTAAAACAAGCAACGCATTGCTCGTATGCACATAATCCTAACACGCAATAGACGCTCAATTTACCCATTCACAATGTATAACATGTAAAAAAAGGATGAGTAAAATAAGAATGAGTTATTTTATTAAAATCCTAAGTGTCATGGATAAAATCCAAACTCAAGTCATAAAATAAAATAAGAAAAGAAAGCAAGCACCCCTCATCCTTTCGTTACAATGTCGTTCATGTATCTTCATAAAGAGATTTACATTTCAAGCATAAAGAAATCTAGTCTAAGTCTTCGAATCTTCAAGTCTTTTCGTCTTTCTTGATTGTCTTTGCGCCTCATGCGTCTCTCTTGATCGTCTTTGTGTCTCACGCATTTCCTTCATTATATCTTACGCTTAGAATTTGAGTAGCAAAGACACAAAGAAAGAAAACTAGTTAAATTAGATTCTTCTTTTAGCTTTTCTAGGTTTCCTCGATTTTACTCCTTTAAAGTTATTAGGTTTAACCTCAAAATTTCGAAATTGTTCACATGTTTAATGGAATTTTAAAACTTTGAATGGATAAACTGAGCGCCTAGAAATATCTATATGCATACATGTATTTAACATACAACAGTCAAGTAAAGGGCTTCGTAACGTGGCTTTGTTGCTCGACAGGACGAGACGAGGCAACGGCTTGGTAGAATTGGCTTTTTGGATTTTTGTTCTAAAGTTGGAAATGGCATAAGAGAGAGTTGTTCCACCGACAAGGATACTATCCCAAAAGGGATCTCTCGATGTAAGGGGAGCTCTCAATTGGACATCCCCTCACCTCTATTTCAAAATCCCTCATTTTCAATAGTAGGGGATATTTGAAAAGAAGAGAGGGTTAATCTGGGTTTTTTCCTATTATTTTTCTCAACTCTCAAATCACACAAAAGCCTTTAAGGTAAGGGTTGAGGGTGTCATTCACATTGACTACCCTTAGCACATAAAATATAGATGTGTGAGCTTCATCCAACGATCTATACCCACACACCACCAAAGCGTAGAAAGTTTAAATACTTGGCCAAAATTACTTTGGAGTCAAACGTCGAATATCCCCAGCAGAGTCGCCAGAAAACTGTGATCGATTTTTTTTAAAAAAATATTTTTTGATCAACTAGTTTGAAAATTCTGGGACACTCCTTAAAAAGAATTTATTATTTGGAAAACGTGAGGGGAATTAATTTTAATGTTTGAAAAATTAAAGTTTTAAAAATAAGGCTTTGTAGACAACTCCATATCTGGGAGAGATTGAGAGTTTTTTAATGGAAAGTATGTCATAGGCCTTTTTTAACTTTTTTCAATATTAATTAACCTCACAACTAGAGAGTCGCCACCTAATTTCAAAAATTAGGAATTTAAGAGATGTGAGTTCGGCGTTTGGTTACGTGTGGGAAAGAGTTTTTTAGACGCTATGTCCCACAACGCCCCTAAGGTCTCTACTAATTAATTTTGGCCTTTTTTTATTTCTTACGCTTTACATTTTAGGATTTTCCATTTTAAACATTTAATGGGTTTGCATGAGATAAACAAATAAGGAAAAATAAAAGAAAACGGGAGCAAATAATTCACACATAAGGTTATCCTAAAAATCAAAACTAGGCAAGTTATTATTCAAAAATTAATTGTTCTAAGTCTAGATTAATTTTTAAGAAACTTTAGTGAATTATTTAAAGGTCTAAAATTTTACTATTTTGGGTTTTTTTATTTAAATAAAAATAATAATAAAAAAATAAAATAAAAAAACTCCGAAGTCTAAAGAGAATCCTATGTCTAAGCATGGACTAGGTTCAATTTTAATTAGGGTTTAATTTTAAATATTGTCTCTAACCTAGGATCAAGCAAGCCGCAAACTATAACTAATAAAAAAAAAATGTCAACAAAAAATAAACCTAAATCTAAAATGCAGAAATTAAAAAAATAATAAAATAATAAAATAAATAATAATAAAAATAAAAAAAGTTGAAGACTGCAGCAAGCGTCTCCTGGGAAGCGTAAAAGTCTGATTCAGCAGAAGTTGGAGCACAGCAAGCGTCGTCTGGAAAGCGCCGAGACCCTGGGAGAAGTGCTGGAAGGCTGAAGAACAAGCGTCGCCTTGTAGAATAACTTGCTGTTTTTTTGGTTTTTTTCACCTAATCCTAGCTGGGAAAAAGAGCTTACAATGGGGTTGCTCTTTATATCCTTGAAAAAAAAATGAAAACCCTAAGCAAGAGACTTGTGACTCAACAAATCTAGTTGGTGCTCTTGCTTAGGTTTTTTTAGAAAAGTGGGGTCTAATTCGGCAGCCTGGGCAAGTGAATGTGTATAGAGAGAGGAATAGAGAGAAGAAAGTGAAGATTGAAGGTCGATAGTTGAAGTTGAGAAGGTCATTAAGAGGGATATTTATAGGTAAAGCTATGAAACCCTAGGGCCCAAAGGCCCATTTAACATTTACAAATGTTTAAAATAATGGATCAATCTCCACTTAACATGTCACTAAATATCAAGCTTTCATCCAATGAGATTTAAGCTTTATTTAATAAATGATATAATACTTGGTCATTTTAATTTTTAATTAAAAATGACCAAGCCTTCATGCTTCTCTTCAACACACGCTGAATTATTCTTCCTTTGGTAACTTCTTCATTTATTTTAGCAACCTCTTTTTTTCTTTTTTGACCTAGGATGCTTCTCATGATTGTGTAGACACCGTTATCTTTTTATTTTTGCACGTTATCCCCTTTACACACCCCTTCATCCTACAAAAAAAAGATTTTTGTTAAAAACACAAATAAACAATTATATTTTTAACTATTCCTATTTATAAAGAACAATTCTAATTAAATAAATAAAATGTTAACTAACTTATTCAAGAAATCAAATCTCAAAGTCTAATCTAATTATTTATCAAACTAATCTAACAAACTAATCTAATTAAAAGAAAACAAAATATAACTAACGAAATTTTATAAAAACGTTAATATATATTTTGTAAAATAATTTTTTTATTTTTGTTTTTTTTATAAATACCCAGGATAATTAGTTAAATAAAACCTTGAATATTTTAAGTATAATAACTTCTCTAAGTGTTGTAACATAGACAAATTAGTACTTTAACTTTATTAAGAATCCAAAATCAATTATTTTCAAAAACTCAATTGTTCTAAAAATAATCGTCTTTAATATAAATCGTGCAATGAGTCCGTGAATGAATTCGAGAAAATTTTATAGACTCAAATTTATGAAAAGCATAAACTATAAAATTAGGTGTAAAAAATTAGTGTTTACAATTGTGTTGGGTCAAATTATTTTGACTAAGGGTTAAACTATTCTAACTAACGATATTTTGATGATAAGTTTGTGTAAAACTTAAATAAGAAGGAAACTAAGACGTCTAATTGTTTTTTTGCAGTTGCATCAAAACATGTTAAGTTTGACTTAGCTTGAATCAGGTTCATTAGACATATTGGTTATTAGACGTACGTAGTTAGACGTGCAGTCTAACAGATACGTACTTAGACGTGTAGACTAACAAACGTAGTTAGACGTGCAGTCTAACAGATACGTAGTTAGACGTGTAGTCCAACAGATACGTAGTTAGATGTGCAGTCTAACAGACGTAGTTAGACGTGCAATCTAACAGATACGTAGTAAGACGTGCAGTCTAATAGAGACCTAGTTAGACATCCAATCTAACAGATACGTAGTTAGACGTGTAGTCTAACAGATACATAGTTAGACATGCAGTCTAACGGATGCATAGTTAAACGTGCAGTCTAATAGATACGTAGTTAGACGTGTAGTGTAACAGATATGTAGTTAGACGTGCAGTCTAACAGACGTAGTTAGACGTGTACTCTAATGGATACGTAGTTAGACGTGTAGTCTAATATATATACATAGTGAAATGTTGCGTCTAACGGATATGTAGTTAGACGTATAGTCTAACAGACGTAGTTAGACATGCAGTCTAACAGATGCGTAGTTAGACGTGCAGTCTAACAGATACATAGTTAGACGTGCAGTCTAACAGATACGTAGTTAGACGTACAATCTAACAAATACATAGTTAGACGTACAATCTAACAGATACGTAGTTAGACGTGCATTCTAACTGACGCAGTTAGACGTGTAGTCTAATGGATACGTAGTTAGAAGTGTAGTCTAATGGATACGTAGTTAGAAGTGTAGTCTAATAAAGACGTAGTTAGACGTTTAGTCTAACGGATACGAGTTAGACGTATAGTCTAATAGACGTAGTTAGACGTGTAGTCTAACAGATATATAGTTAGACATGTAGTCTAACGGATGCGTAGTTAAACGTGTAGTCTAACAGATACGTAGTTAGACGTGTAGTGTAACAGATATGTAGTTAGACGTGCAGTCTAACAGACGTAGTTAGACGTGTAGTCTAATGGATACGTAGTTAGACGTGCAGTCTAATATATATACATAGTTAAATGTTTAGTCTAACGGATATGTAGTTATACGTATAGTCTAACAGACGTAGTTAGACGTGCAGTCTAATGGATACTTAGTTAGACATGCAGTCTAACAGATGCGTAGTTAGACGTGCAATCTAATAGATACATAGTTAGACGTGCAGTCTAACGGATACGTAGTTAGACGTACAGTCTAACAGATACGTAGTTAGACGTACAATCTAACAGATATGTAGTTAGACGTGCATTCTAACTGACGCAGTTAGACGTGCAGTCTAATAGATACGTAGTTAGACGTGCAGTCTAATAAAGACGTAGTTAGACGTACGAGTTAGACGTATAGTCTAATAGACGTAGTTAGACGTGTAGTCTAACAGATACGTAGTTAAACGTGTAGTCTAATGGATACGTAGTTAGACATGTAGTCTAACAGATAGTAGTTAGAAATGCAGTCTAATGGATACGTAGTTAGACATGTAGTCTAACACATACGTAGTTAGACGTCATTCTAACAGATATGTAGTTAGACGTGTAGTATAATAGACGTAGTTAGACGTGCAGTCTAATGGATACGTAGTTAAACGTGCAATGTAACAGATATGTAGTTAGAAGTGCAGTTTAACAGACGTAGTTAGACGTGTAGTCTAACAGATACATCGTTAGAAGTGCAGTCTAATAGATACGTAGTTATATGTGCAGTGTAATAGATGAAAGTTAGACGTGTAGTCTAACTCCTTCAGACTAGTCTAAGGGGACACGTAGTTTGATGTGTTGTCTAACTCGATAAGACTTGGTGGTCTAATGGATTCTGCTATTAGACGGAGGCATCTAACTTCATTAGACTTGGAAGTCTAATGGAGCACGTGTAATGCCTCGCTTCAGCAGTTGCTTGAAGTTAGCATCCGTCTACCCATGATCAACTAGCTGTACGCTACTCCTTCTCCACTAATCCGTCCAGATCAGTACGACAACCAATTAAATCCAATGAATTAATACCACATAAGCAAATATTCTTCCCACTACTATTGTCTTGTAGGACAATCCTAGAAGTATATTTGGGAGCACTACCAGATTTGTACGACCACAATCTTTATGCACAAAGTTTGTTGTACATGTGTACTATGGAGGCTTTCCAATGGGTATTTGCCACATGTCATTATAGAAGATTCGACCGTTGGTACCTGCTCTCTATTTAAAGATCCTTAAGAACAACGGAGGAAGTGACACATGAATACAAGCAGCACACAAGACGTGCGAACTGACAATTGATCTTACGAATTGCTTTCTTGCTTACTGTGTTTTGTACGTCAAGAGAGAGATAAAATCAATGTATTGTCTAGCTGAGTGATATTCTTAAATATACTGTAAATTGAACAGAGTCTGTTTTGTTCAACAGTGAGCTAGCATTGCAACTGTATTTGATTATAAGAAAAGTATAGTGAATCCTTCCGGTGGTTGGAAGAAGGGGTGACGTAGGAGAGTTTTGCTCAGAACATCCATAAACAACCCTGTGTGTCATTTACATGTTGTCATCTTCTCCTTCATCGGTTCTTAGCTTGAAATCTGAGCAAACGTTTCCTCACTTGAATCGTTTCAAGAGTTTGTAAGGGTTTGTGAAGAATAGAAAGTGATACAAGTCCCTAACAAGATTTCTATCAAACCGTTTTTGCAAGAAGTTGTCATCAATAGTTAGACCCCTGTCTCTATTGGTGTCACCGATTCTTTCACATTGTGATAATAATTTGAAATTTGACAAGCTTAGTGTCAATGACATGTCTAAATATACACGTTTTAGACATAATGTCATTAGACTATACTCTCTAATGAAGTTATCAAATTTGACTATGTAAGTCAAAGATAACATTTTAGATCCACTAACCAAATTATTGAATGGAGATTTAGTTTGAAATTCTTTTTAGACATGAGCCTACTATAAGTTGGTATGAAATAAAACCCAACATATGTAGAATAAAGATCTCAAGAACTAGGTTCATTGAGACATTAAGTTGTATTTACTTGTACATTTATTGTTGAGGATTTAACCTATAACGAACAATATATATTTTGACGATGATAAAATATAGCTTTTAATGATTTTTGTTAGCAAAAAGATCACCTATGTGATGGACAAGTGGGGCTGCTTCGAAAGAATTGCACAACTAAATTCTAGACCCTCTCATAGAACTAGACGCGTTTTCATGACCTAAACAGACACAACCATGAGAGCTTCATGTGTATTAGGAAGAATTCTATGTGAAATTGTTTACACAAATGGTAGAATATTTCAAGGAAATAGAGTTTACTAATTAACTAGTAAAGTTATATACTCTCATAAGGAAAGGTTCAAAGGGTTACCTTTACCTACCATATGTAGGATTCAACTGTTGAACCTTTCATCGGGTTAATCTTTCAATTTCCATTAATATGGGGGATTGTAGGAATTTATAAAATAATTTTAAAAAACTCTATTAATGAATGGAAATTAGAATATGGGAAATAAAATTAAATCAAATTCACATTAAATTCAAACGTTAATTAAAGGGTCAAATTTGATCAAAATATATAATTTGAATTAATCAATTTAAAATTCATTGATGACCAATTAATAAAATGCTGTTAATTTCTAGTGTAACTTACATGAGTTTATTATTATCAATTATTTTGATAGTTTAATATTATTATTAACAATTGAAAAAACCATGTTACCGTGGGTGTTGCAAAATAAATGTCTTAAATAATTTTGGCAAATAATTACCCTTAATTAAGAAGAAATATTAAGGCAAATAAAGAGACAAACAATGTCAAACGTTGAATCAATTGATGATTTAATTAACAGTTTATTATTTCAACAATATAAATAGACATTCTATCACACACCATCTTATGTACCAATCATATCATCTTATAATTTCTCACTCTAGAATTTTAAGAGTTCTTTCCTCTAGAATTTCAAAAGCCCTCTCCTTATTTTGTGAGTGTTTTTCGAGTTCTTTACTCGTCGTATTTTCATTGAAATCCTGTGAGCGATACAGGTACTTTGTCAAGTTCTCCGCTTAGTGATTCTAGTGTTGAATCGCTAATAGACTTGTTGTACCTTAGGAGACACCCATTTGCGATAAGCTCAAGCACAAGAAGAGACGATAGAACTATTTTAAGAAAAATGTGTTAAGCAAATGCCTCAAATCAACCACTTATTCGGTGATATCGTCCTTCATATATATTGTATTTAATTATTTTCTTTATAACATTATATATATATATATATATTTATGTTATTTTTCAAGACATGATATCGAACAATTATTTCATATATTTTGGTAATTTATTTTTGAATATTTTTATACTTTAAATTATTTTATCAATATTCTATCATGTCTAAAAGAAGTCTAGCGTATTTTGTATCTTAAATCTAATGATAACAAGTATACAATCTAAGAGTTCTTTCCTATAGAATTTCAAAAGCCCTCTCCTTATTTTGTGAGTGTTTTTCGAGTTCTTTACTCGTCATATTTCCATTGAAACCCGGTGATCGATACAAGTACTTTGTCAAGTTTGTTGCGTAGTGATTTCAGTGTTGAATCATTAATAGACTTGTTGTACCTTAGGAGACACCCATTTGCGATAAGCTCAAGCAAAAGAGGAGACGATAGAACTGTTTTAAGAAAAATGTGTTTAGCGCGTGCCTCAAATCAACCACTTATCGTTCTTCATATATATTGTATTTAATTATTTTCTTTATAAAATTATATATATATATATTTATTTTATTTCAAGACAAAATATAAAACATTTATTTCATATATTTTGGTAATTTATTTTTGAATATTTCTATACTTTCAATTATTTTATCAATATTCTATCATGTCGAAAAGAAGTCTAGCGTATGTTGTATCTTAAATCTAAGGATAACAAGTATAAGTTAAAAAGAAAACAAAGAAAACAAATTGTCTTAAGTGAATGTTAAAAATGTAAAAATGGAAGAAAAATTTCAAAATAATGAAAATTAATTTTTTTTTATCAGTTTTTTCAATTTTTTTTAGATTTAAAAAAAATCAAATAAGGCAATAAAAACAAAAGGATAAAAAACATATATAGCCTTTAATACATCAAATTGGCTCCCAGGTCAGGTCAAGTCAGGTCGGAACGGATCGTGGGCGAATGAACGGGTCTTAGTCGCAAGACTAAGAATTCATCGGTAGCGTGGATGCTCTCTCAATGGGACGTGTAATGTAAAATGCTAATATTGTGCTCCTTATCAATTAACTTCTTATGATCAATATTTTTTTTTACAATTTCATTTGTTTCTATTTTCGGTTGAATTTATAGATTTTGAGAAACTTTGTTTGATATCAATATTTTTATTTTTTTTAACTTTCATTTGTTTCTGTTTTCGGTTGAATTTATAGATTTTGAGAAACTTTGCTTGATATGATTTTGGCAACAGTAGAAAAATAGCAAACTTATATCTTAAATAATAAACTGATGTTTAACATATGTATTGTAATAAAAAAAATATTTAATTACCTCATTAATTTCTCCTTTGTTATGAATAAACAATCGAGTATGTGAAAATAATAATTAATTGCTTAATAAACTGTTAATTAGTTACTAACTAAAAATAAAAATTAGTTGTAATAGTGGTTAGTTTGTTCTATTAATTGTAGTTAGTTAGTAATGAAATTTCTATAAGAGAAATATGTAATTGTTTGAATAACATTATATTTTTAATTCATCTTTTTTTCAAGTTTTTAACATGGTTTCAAAGGTCAAAGGTTAAGAATCTTGAATAATTTCTACTGCCTCCACTAGTGACGGAAACATTCACTATTGGACGACTTTTTATTATCATTATTATTGAAGAAGAATATGGTAAAGAGGTGATAATGTTGGATTCATGATGTCTGAAGCAGAAGTACAAAGAAATTGATGAATTAAATAGGATGACCAATGAATCTTTGGACATTCTTGAAGAAATGAACGATCCTCTCTATTAGAGAATTTCCATTGATTCTTGTCTAATTATCTCAAGAAAGAAGAGATTCTGGATGCATTGAAGTTTTATTTTTTATAGTAGGGGAAGAAGAGCGCATTTGTTGCTCAAATCTTGCGTTCGATCACGGTTTCCAGTGCTCCAAATCGTGCTCCAAATCATTACGTCCAACTCTCTCTGCCATTTATGAAACCGTTATTGGCCATTTGAAGAATATTTGATTCAGAGATGGGATTGGATGATAATAATTCTGACGCAACTGCGTCAAAATCAACCCCGTCCTCACGCGGTAAGCATAATGCTGATGGCGATGCAACTGAAAACAAAGAAGAGGATCGACTTGAATTGGGGCATAATTACATCATCAAAGAGCATCTCTAGAAGGACAAGGATGATGAAATCTTACAAAGGTGGAAAGAGAAGCTCCTCGGGAGTGTAGATGTTGATGTTGTGGGAGAGGTTTTTGAACCGGATGTGAAGATTTTGAGCCTTACGATCATGTCTCTAAATAAGCCTGATCTTTTCTTAAACTTCCAAAGAATGTTGATCCAAAAGTTTTATAGTTTACTATAAAAGAAGGTATACCTTACATCATAAGAATTTCCATCTAGGTTAGAAACAATATCTTCTTTGGTCTTAGGTACACCAATACAATATGATAACTCCAAGGAAATACTGAGAACCTTTAGTCCTAGGCAGAGATTTATACTCATCTGATGCCTGGAGAAATTTTCCCATCTGTTATGTTTGCAAGGGAACATATTCAGCAAAAATATTACAAAGTTTGTTGATGATGATAAAAAGTGCTACCTGGAAAGACTGTCCATCGAATGTGGGACGAAGTGATACAACAATGGATCTAAAATCATCCAAAGCCTGCAACATTATAAATTTTGGAACCATGGAAGCTTGCTATTGTGAGGTTCAAAGTAAAATGGAGAACAAAAGAATATGCTATGTTCAATCCATCCAAATTAGACAGATTCGTAGGAGAATGAGAAAGACGAAAGAAAAATGTGTGCGGGTGCAAGTAATGAGATATGTCGATATGATTCGTCAATACCAAAAATTTTCTAAATTAGCTTCTTTAAAAAGAAAAAAACTAAAGCTACAAAGGTTGAAAACTAGTAGCCGTAAAAAATGGACTGTTTATGTTGGATAGTTAAAAAAAATTGAGTTTGAAGAATTGGTTTGCTCGGATGTCGAAATAGGATAGCTAAAAAAATAAGTTTGCTGAAGACAATGGTTGCATGATCATAGTTTGATATTTCATCGACTTGCTTTGTCAAGGTGAAACTTTGTTTCTACTACGTTTCTCTTTGAGGGGAGCATGTAAAATTAATAATTAACAGTTTAATAAATTGTTAATTAGTTAGTAACTAAAACTACTCATTAGTAAATAATTATTAGTTAGTTTTATTAATTGTAGTTAGTAATGAAATTTCCATATAAGGGAGATATGTATTTGTTTGCTCAAGAGGAGGAGCACATATTGTTCAGGCATGATTAATGGATGTCACAAATGAAGAAAAATGGAGAAGCCAATTTTTCTTCTAGATCGTCGAGTCGCATCGACAACGGTGGAGATAACCGAGGTCGTGAAGAAGGAAAGGTCAAGGGATATGTTCGAGTGAAGTGTTTAAAGCACAACAAGAAAACACCAAGCCCAACAAAGTTTAAAGCACAATGAAGTGTTATGTTTCCAAAAGTACGGGCACTATGTGTTCGAGTGCCCCAATAAAAGGAACAACGATGAGGAAAACCTCACTAGATTCTATGACGAGGAACCACCATTAATGTTTCTTGAGGAAGTGAAGAATGCTTTTCTTGAAGACGAGAAGACAAACCTTGAAGAGTTCGTTCAAGAACCGTCTAAGGAGGAACAAGAGGTGGTATTTCTCAATGAAGAGAAAGTCATGGAGAAACTCCTCGTAAGTGGCGACGAGTATAATCACACCAATGTGTGGTACCTTGACAATGGAGCAAACAACTATATGACGAGCCATCGAGAGAAGCTTAATGAGCTCAAAGAGAAGATCACCATAAATGTGAAGTTCGAAGACGGAAGCAATGCGCATAAGTTTCTTGATCCAGTTTGTGGGAAAACCATGTGAGTAAAGATATTGTGCGATGAAGGGAAGAAGTGGAAGTGGTACAATGACAACAATAAGCTCGTACTAAAATTCGTTGAGTTTGGAATCCTACGAGATGTCTACACGGATTCACCAATGGTAGACATAGATCTTGATGAATTTTTGTTTCTCAAGAATGAGGTCATGAAGAGTCGTGGATGTGGCCATGAAGAAAGAGCTCGAGTCCATCAAGAAGAATAAGATATGGGAGGTCACTAACTTACCACTCGTTCACAAGACCATCGGGTTAAAGTGGGTATTCAAGTTGAAAAGAGAAATAGAAGGCAACATCCTCAAGCACAAAGCGAGATTGGTAGCAAAAAGTTATGTGAAGAAGCAAGGCGTTGACTTTGAGGAGATCTTCGCACCGGTAGCGAAACTTGAAATAGTTAGACTAATTCTTGTCATTGCAGCTCATTGTGGATGGGAGATCCACCACTTGGATGTCAAATCAACATTTCTTATTGGTGAAATCAAAGAAGAAGACTACGTCTTTCAACTTGAAGGCTTTATCATCAAAAATAAAGAGCACAAAGTGTACAACTTACACAAGGATCTCTATGGACTACGTCAAGCACCAATGGTGTGGAACACATGACTCAACAAGAGAATGATGAGTCTAGGCTTTATAAAATGTTCTCAAGAACAGGTTATGTACTATGGAGAAGAACTACTCATTATTACTATATGTCGACGACTTGATCATGACAAGATCAAGCATCAAAGGCGTTGAGGAGTTCAAAAAATAGATGATGAAGGAGTTCATGATGAGTGATCTTGAGCTACTCTCATACTACCTTGGTATTGAGGTGGACCCGAAGAAAGATATTATCGAGGTGAAGCCGACAATTTATGGAAACTTAGTGGAAAAAGGATGTGGAAGGAAGCTTAGTGGATCTGAAGGAGTATAGACGTATCGTCGGGTGTTTTAAGTACTTGACGCACATTCAACTCGATATCTCTTATGCACTTGGCATATTGAGTCAATACATGGAGCAACCTACCACTCTATACTAACATGTAGTAAAACACATTCTTAGTTATGTGAAGGGAACAATGAGCAATGATATTTAGTTAAGAAAAGGACGAGAAGATGAAAAACTCGTTGATTTTACTAACTACGTCCTAACCGGTGACAAAGAAGAAAAAAAGTACCGAAGGGATGGTGTTCTATGTCAACGGGAATCTGATCACCTAAAAATTTTAGAAGCATCGAACTGTTTCTTTATCTTCATGTGAGGCGGAGTTTATGGAAGCTACTACAGTGTCGTGTCAAAGACTTTGGATGAGAAACTTGTTGAGCGAGGTACTTGGATGTAAGTCGAGGCCGATAACCTTCTATGTCGACAACAAGGCCACAATATCATTAATGAACAACCGGTGTTTCATAGACACATCAAAAACATTGACACTTGGTTCAATTTCATCTGTGAATGTGTCGAGAATTGAAAGATCATCGTAGTGTTCGTAAGTACCACAGATCAACGTGCAAAAATTCTGACCAAGGCGCTAACAAGAGTCAAATTTGTGGAAATGCAAGAGCTACTCTGCGTGAAGAATCTCAAACCAAATCAAGTTTATGAGGGAGATTGTAAGCATTGATTGTTAGCAAATTAAAAGTTGTGGATCTTTATTGTCTTTTATGTAAATAAGGCTTATTTAATTATTAATGTGCTTGGGCTTGTATGTATAATTATTTTAAGGTTTCTAAGCTAATTACTCTTTTATAACGGTTGTTTATAAATGTTGATATATAACACTTAAGACTCTTATAACTTTTCCTCTTCAACAAATATTATTGTCCTTCCTAGTTTTTCTATATTTTCTTTCTTCATAATTATTCTTAGAAGATCTGATAGTCAGAACTAACAAGGTTGGTTGATGGATAAAGATATTACTGACTCTGATGATTGGAAAGTTTACTCGGAAGAAACCCTAGCTCATTAAATTTTTGGTCTAGATCAAGGAGAGAAAGAGTAATATTTCCAACCATAAATTTTTGGATTATATTTTCGGAAAAACTGTCCGATCGGACCAAAATTTTAAGGTTCGAAAGGTACATATTTATGTCCGAATAATAACGGTAAATCACCTGTTTCATTGTCACATAACTTTCCAAATTTAACCATTAGGGATTTATGATCCACTTTTTTTAATAGACTTTTTATTTCGATAAAATAGTATTCAACTTCCATATATGTAAAACCCGCTGAAGAAGAATATATCTTAAACATCTCATCTTTCTCAAAGAGAAGAAACCACACTTATTAGGGCAATATAAGAAATTGCAAAAATATTCAATTGACAATCCCTGACTAACTTATCCCAATTATAATTTTTCTTCTTATGCTGATAACCAAATTAAGATTATATGCACAACTATATATTGAACAATATCACTATCACTAAAGATAAAATATCAGTCAATTATTTGATAAAATATTTTCCTTTAATGTATTGACATTGCTGCAAATATATCATTAGAGATTGTTTATAGAATCCTAATATGGACCCAAATTTAATGTATTTTCATTGCTGCAAATGTATTAATCTTTGTAAAGGACCGATTAAGTCCATTTTAGTGCATCTTTATAAGATTTCGCATGGTTTTAGTCAAAATTATGTGAATTGGATTTGGCATAGTGAGCCTGTCGAAAATACATTTTAGTGTCAACAGGAGCCAACTGATAATTATTATGACAACTTTGAAACCATTAATATATGTGAGACAACATATGATACCTATACATATAAACCATAATCGATATGAAATTTTTGAATAAGGGATGTCAATGTTATACGAGTTGAGTGCACTTATAAAACTATACAATACCTAAGCAAGACATGAAATGAGTGATGCTCTTTTTTCAGATCTACTAATGGACTATGCATTGTAAATATATCACAGAATGTCTGCAAGGGTTACATTGGTTTGGAGACCAAAGTAGTAAACATATAATTTTCCATTTTAGCAAGTAATTCATGTGTGTAAACATAACAATTTCGAAGTTATAGGGAGAGAAAAAAACAATTGCTATCAAACAATAAAGAAGTTAATTGATCAGTGCTTTGACGTAAAGCCCGTGAGGATAAATATGACGATATAACCAATATGGAGATAGTAGAAGTTGTTGAAAAAATTATAAGTATTTAGTTTGATATAATCTCTATATTACTTGAATAAATAAAATTAGAGTTTGTGGATTGATTTATTATATATCAATAAATTATATAATGAGTTGTTAGAAAAGGAGGTCAAAGGAGAGATCAAATCTTGTGGAATGAAAGATGTGTTAACAACTGCATTAGGAACGAAGAAAACTATGAAATGGTTATAGGTGTTAGAAGATTTGTAAAATCCAAATACATATATATATATATATAATGCAAGGATTAGCGGGTCGAGCGTTGTGAGTGATTTGTATCTTTTTTTAGACAAAATGATTCGGGTTGATCATTTAAATTTAAACCCGACCGTAAATTAATGGGTATGTGTTAGGGTTTCCAAATTAATGCATCGGTCCTAGAATAATTCCAGCACCCTTTCTCGGTCATATTGTGCACATGTGCCCGTTTCTATTTTTATTTAATAATTCTGTTTTCCTTTCCCTTTATGTTTTACAAACCGAATTATGTTATTTTCTAAGTAGTTGTAACCGAATTTTCTGGGGCAAGACAACAACTATATAAGTCTGATCATTCTTTCCCAAGGATCCATAAATGAAATAATGAATATATGAAATTATTTGTGAAAGTTCTTCACTTCTTCACCCCTCATTTGTCTATTATGTTTTGATTATTAATTTTGGACTATTTGGTATAGACCAACAGTATTTCTTTTCTCACCCTTGGTTCTTCTATCCCCTCATCCCAAACTCTCTATTACAAAACCTTCTGATGCCCTTTGATTATATATTTCCACCCGGTCCTAGAGATCAAGAACTTGATTCTTGAAATCAAGAACCCATAAACACACCTTACGAAACAAGTCGTAACATTCTTGGTATCAAAACATATATGGATGCTCTTAAGACCCTACTCGAAGGCCTGACCCAACAATATGCCTCCATGAAAGCTTCTTTGCAACAACACATGACCGAACAGGCTGCTGTGCACAATGCCGTTGAAAAAAGTTTGACAGCCATTGAAATTGGTGCGTTTAATAATGGCCAAGATACCCGCACCCGATCCTATGTTGATGCTTTTTGCTACGGTCCTCTTTTGAATAGGCCCTTCCAATATGGCCAACACTACCTTCCTCCAACCCGGCTCACAAATGTTACTTAATTTGATGAGACTAATTTGGAGGGCTGGCTCATATTTTCCGAGCAAGTCTTTAGGGTGGGCAAAACGAATGATTCCACGAAACTAGACATTGTCCGTACTCACTTTTCAAAAGAGGCAAGAACGTGGCATGACTCATATTTGCAGAACCGCAACCATATGGAAGCCTTGACGTGGGATGTATTCAAGAGAGATCTCTTGTTGCGATTCAGTCCTCCTATACACAACACCCTCATAAGACAACGCATGAAATTGAAATAGGTCAGTGCTGCCCAAGAAGCAACTTACGGGTCCCTAATGATTAGCAGGCTCGTGTACAATGCTAAACCGCTGTTGCTGCCCAAACCATGCAATGTTAACACGGCCTGGCCGAGCACAAACCGGACAACCGATCCTAAGGAAGACATGTGTTATACTTGCAATGAAAAATGAGAGCCCAATCATAGATGCAAATCCAAAATATTCATGGTCTCGGCTAATTAGCAAGAAGTCCAAGAAGTCCATGAACCAGTCCAAGAATCATGTTTTTATGACCCACCTTTGCTGCTTAAGACAGGGGACAAACATGTCATTTCTTTGCACACATTCATGGTCCAACAGGGTACCCCTCGGTCGCAGGTCAACATAATACAAGGTAACCAGCTAGAAAAGACCTTGGAAAATTATAATGTT
This sequence comes from Impatiens glandulifera, assembly GCF_907164915.1. NCBI lineage: Eukaryota > Viridiplantae > Streptophyta > Magnoliopsida > Ericales > Balsaminaceae > Impatiens > Impatiens glandulifera. The sequence continues at coordinate 73,567 of NW_025919114.1, forward strand.
TCTGCCACGGTACAAATAAAGAGTAAGAACGAATGCAAAATTGTTTCACTTATTTTGGAAGACACTCCTGAAAATTTCTAGCACATAATCAAAGGGTTCAATCAGCTATTCCAGCAACCCAACAACCTACTACCAGCCAGGAAGGTAATTAGATGACATGGCTATGTTGTTGCACATGTGTTGCTGGTTCCGAAAAAGGATTGGACTTGGTTGTTTGAAGACACTCTAGAGTATAATCGGAAGAAAAATGGCCCTTTTGCTGCATCTGGGGTGTTGGGACGAAGGAAGGACTGGATCTGGATCTTTGATATCACCCTAGTGTATAGGCGGAGCTGAAACAAGTTATTTTTATATCTGCTGCACTTGGACCCGACCAGCTCCACTATTGAAACGATGCTGCCGAAAGTTTTTTAAGAATTGCGGTCCTATGTTGCGGCCCTTTCTGAACTTGTTGAAGTCTGACCTAAGCAATAGTCTTCTTTGAAGTTTTGAGGATGCGAATTAGAGGCTCACTAGGCCACGGTCTTTTCGTCGAGGGCGACGAATTTTGAAGGGGGAGATAATGTTAGGGTCTCCAAATTAATGCATCGGTCCTAGAATAATTCCAGCACCCTTTCTCGGTCTTATTGTGACATGGGCCAGTTTCTATTTTTTGTTTAATAATTTTGTTTTTCCTTCCCTTTATATTTTACAAACCGAATTATGTTATTTTCTAAGTAGTTGTAACCAAATATTTTGGGGCAAGATAGCAACTTTATAATGCTGATCTTTCTTCCCTAAGGACCCATGAATGGAATATTGAATATATAAAATTACTCGTGAAAGTTCTTCACTTCTTCACCCCCCATTTGTCTATTATGTTTTGATTATTTATTTTGGACTGCTTTGTATAGACCAACAGTATTTCTCTTCTCACCCTTGGTTCTTTTATCTCCTCATCCCAAATCTCTATTACAAAACCTTCCGCTGCCCTTTGATTATATATTTCCACCCGGTCCTAGAGATCAAGAACTTAATTTTTGAATCAAGAACACATAAACACACCTTGCGAAAATAGTCGTAACAATATGATATAATAAATGAATGATTAATTTTGAAACTTAAAAAAAAGTTGTTTCTCTTTTTAATTATATTTTATATATTTTTTAATAAATAAATAATTATATATTTGTAATCCCGAAAAAATTCTTTGGTTCCGTAAAAGCTCGCGGTTTGCGTGTAATTTTTTTTCTTAAATAAAATATTATTTTAAAAGATTTTAAATAATTCCTAATAGTTTTTAAAATTAATTGAAAATAATTAATTTAGATTCAAATTTAAATAATCCGAAGAGTTGCAATAATTAAATTCTAATTTATTTTTTTAGATATTCGTTTGTTTAAATTAATTACAAATAATTAATTTAAAAGATTACTTTTTTGAAATAGAGTCACCAAATGATTTTTGAAAATCAATAAAAATGGCATATGTGTACAAACGTATTAGTTAGAGTTTCTTTATAGTTCGTAATTCGGTGATACTCGGGAAAGGGATTTCGCGCTTCATCCTCCATACCCATTTTGAAAATAGTTTCTACTTATAAATTTGGTTTGAGAAATCGGTTGTATAACATTTTATTTTAACCGATTATCCTCCCAGTTCTAGACATGTGTAGATTTTACAGTTTTAAAGAATTTTAACAACAATTATTTAAATTCTAGTACATGTTGCTGATGACAATTAGAGAGGATACCTGAAGAAAATCAATTTAGAAGACATTAGAGTTTAAAAATAAATCATAATCAGCCTTAGTCAAAATATTTTTTGTGAAAATATCCCAAGAATATTTTATATCATTTTCTAATTTTTCGGAATTTTTAGAAAATGGTTTAAGGCTCCAAAATAACAAAAATAATTTTATAATATGAAAATTGGAAAAAAAAATAGGCCTTAGGACCTGTATCGGATGGACGTTGGGTTATCATTCAACATCCAAAGTGCGCCACGTAGCCCGTTGTAGTGGAAGGAGCGCACGCTCGCGAGGCACCAGATCGGCTAACATCCGTAAGCCGAATCGCTAACGGAACTCCCAAACGCCAACGAAATTGGACGGACCGATAATGGAACGCCCAAACGCGCATGCAACGACGTCGTTTCATACGCCACCTTCATCTCCATCGTGATCGCTAGAGGGATCAACATCAAAGACCCGTCTTTGATTTTATAAAGATGGAACTTTCTCTATAGTCCATCTTTGCGACTGATTCAAAAGCGAAAATGATAACCCTACTTTGGTGATCATTTTTACTACTTTAATAGGGATAATTTTTCCTTATTTCACCAAGTTCGTTCAAGAACAACAAAAATATCATTAATGCTTTTGGCTGATTCGATCCACTAAAAGTCTCCACCGACTCAGGGATGCTATAAGTACTCCTCCTAAGTCATTCTGAAGGTAAGAGATCCACTCTCCACCTTCAAATCGAAGAAAATCAAAAATCCGCCATAAAGCTTCAAGCTTTCAATTTTTTCAAATTTTCTGTTTAAGTCTTTAAAACTTGGATTTGTGCATCCCAAAAATTTCCCTAAAGATGTAGGAGTATTCTCCAATCCTTGGTAAAGTTCCAATCACTCTCTAATTTATATTTACAGTTTGAATTTGAAATTTTTATATTTCAAATTGCATAAACTTGTATGCATGATGTTTATAGTGTTTTATGATTATAAATATATCATAGGACCATTTATAATCTTCCTGAATAGGTTAGAAAGAATCAATCAACCTAAAACAGACAACTCAAATTTGAATTTTAAAAAAAAATTGTATTTGTTGTTCGTAGGCTAGTTCTCTTGAATCACAGTCCAGAAAACATCCCAACATAATTGTAATCATGTTGTGCAACTATTTGGATCATTTTTGTTCCACCCCGATCATTTTGATCAAAATCAAAATTTTCAAAACATATTTTAGATAACATATTTTAGTAGTTACTAAAACTAACATTAACAAATTAGAATGCGTAAATCTCAAAAATAATCTTTAATTTTAAAAAATACGTCTAAAACGTATTTAAATATCATTTTATTTAAAAATATGACAAATTAATTAAGAAGACGATGATAATACATTAAAATATATGACTATTATTTTTATAGTTCGAGTCTCATATGACACAATTCAAAGTTCGAATCTCATATAATAAAACAATCCAAATTCGAGCCTCAAATAACAATTACACAAATTATAATTTACGTCAATTTATAATATACATAAATATTTAACAATACAAAATAATAAGATTTTAGAAATATAATAATTTCTAAAAAAAAATAAACTTTTTGTTTAAATAATAAAGAAATTTATGAATAACCAAACAAACAAAATAATTAACAATAAAGAAATATAAATTAATCTCTCAACTCATAATAATGTTAAAATTACACATCCACTATAAGTTATATATATTTAACATATTTATAGTAATCTTTAAAATAATAATTATAGTAATTCTTAAAACTTTAATATATATAATATTTTGAATGATAAGCCTACTTATAATTTTAAGTAAAGTTATTATAAATTAAAAATAAAACAAAAAAATAAGACTTCACACACCACTACCTCTCCTTTTTTCTAGTCACGACACTTGAAACCAATCAATCTTAACGTGCTTCTTACTTACACACGTATAACCCAATGTTTAATTTATTTAGAAATAGTTGATTTTTTTTATTCAAAATCACAATAAGTCCTTATTTCCATAATATAGACTTCTTAGTTGATGATATCAATTTGTGTGAATAAAAAATTTAGATATATTATAATATATATATATATTTATATTTATATTTATATATATATATATATATTTATATTTATCTCGACCCACCTAATAATTACTCTCCAATCCAAAAAATGCGTTTTTTTAAAGTAGAAATCAAACATTAAATATTTATTTCTAAATAAGACTTTTTCATTTAAACTATACTAATAAATTATTGTGATATGCTGTTATTAATATTAATATATATAAGTTTGATTAAATAATATATTTAAAAATATTAAATTCTTAAAATATAAATGAATTGTCCTAAACTTTAAATGACAGTAGGAAAGAAGTCATTCGACTCAATAATGTGAAAAAAAGAAAAAAAAAAGAAAAAAAGGAAAGTGAGATATCCCACATTTTTAGATATCAAAATATGGATTCAATATTGAAGCCAAACATTAATACAAATAAGATTTTTTTCATTTGAGCTATAATATAAATTAGTCTAATTGTTTCTTATTAACATTAATATATATAAGTTTGAAATATATAATTATATAATAAAATGTTTTAAGGATTAAAATGCATTATATATTTATATTAGTTTTTCAATATTTTAAGATATATAACTTTTTTTTATTATTTACATTTTTAAATATTTTTATTTATTTAAAAATTAAAATTTATAAAAATTAAATTTTGAAAATATTGTCTTATCCAAATATAAAGACGATCAAGATTAATGTGACGTACATTTATATTGATCAAACATCTCATTTTCAATTTTTTATTAAATATAATGTAAGAATTATTGTCCATTATTATATAATATATATAATAACTATATATTGAATAAACATATTTTATTTATTTTAAAAAATGAACAATAAGTTGGTTCAGAATATGTTAAATTTCAAAATATATTAACCCTTAATACTTATAAATTTTCTTGTAAAAACTAAATTTCTTACTTCGAAATTTTATACCATATTACATGCTTTATCTAAAAGTTATTTCAAGTTTAATTTAGGTTTAGTTTAAAAATATTTATAATTTTTTAAATTTATTTATTTATTAATTGTTATCTAATGTGCTGTACTAAATTGTGAACAATTATTACACTTATAATTTTCAGCATTTTGTGTTTTCAAATAAAAAAAAATTTATTTGATTAATTTATAGCCACACATATCATACTTTAAGTGAAAATTAAAACTAATATCAAAAAAGTTGTGTCAATATTTGTATATAATTACTAAATATCATATATTACTCTAATAATATATATTTAAAATAATTTTATATTTGTAAGTAGTTTTCGTGCAACATGTTTAATTTTCAGCACAACTTTTTGTTTATTTTTATTAAATATAATGTTTTAATTTTAATATATAACGAAAAAATAGTATAAAAGTTATATTAAATAATTTAATTTAATTGTATTATAAATATATGTATTTGGAAATATTTACTAAAGGTTAAAAATAAATTAGTTAGGAAATAATTAATATCTAAAGTTATTTAGGAACTGAAGTATATATTTTATACATATATTATACATAAATAAAATGAGAAAATATCTTTAAAGAAACACTGATATTGATTTCATTTATTCTACCCAAACTTCTCTATAATAATCTAATTTTATTTTTCTCATTCAGCCTTATTCTTACCCAAATAGTTCATATTTAACTAATTAATTAATAAATGATATAATTGTAAAATTTAAAATTATTTATGAACTAAAACATTCGTTAAACTTAAATTAGTAATAATTAAAACAAAAAGATGTTTTTTTACAAATTTTTATATTTTATTTATTTATTTTACTTTACAGTTTTTTATATTTTTTAAAGTTTACTTTTTATATTATATTTTATTGTAATTAGTTCTCTCAAAATTTATAAAAAAACAATTATAATAATTATTTTAGTATTAATTGGAAACCAAAATATCGGTTATATAATAATTAAATACGATCAATTTATTTATTAAATTGTTACTGTTAATGTTTATGATGTTTTATATAAAATAACCAAATATCAGTTATATAAATATAAATTTATTTATTTTATAATTTTAATAATAATATTTGTCTTTCTACTAATAAAAATTATTAAGAAATATGTTTACACTAATAATTAATAAACTTTACACACAAAAAAATACTTATTTTCAAGAGTTAATTTTTAAAAAAGTACTAATAATTAATTAACTGTACCCAAAATAAATTTATAATTATTATTAGATAATAAAAAATAATTAATAAAAAAAATTAAACTTAAAAATAATATTTTTTTGGTAGAATAAGTTATTTATAAAAATTATAAAAAAAGGTAAAAAAACATTAATTAGTAAAACAAAATTAGAGACAAAAAAATGTTATATTAGATCTTTTAAACCATATATAATCCAATCTAAATTTAAATTAAATCTATATTTAAAAATATAATGGTTTGAATTACGAATTTCATAAATATAATTTGAATTTAGTATAGATCCGATAAAACGGATTCGATATACTCATCTCCTCGCCCCTTACCTTAAATACATATCTCAATCAAAATAACTCTTACTGTAATAAAAATAAATCAACACAAACAAATTAAATAATTTATAAAATATATAATAATAATATCCTTTTTCTAAGAATTTTTAATTTCTTATAGTTATTTTTTTACTTTGATTAAAAAAAAGTAGACTAATGCGTATTGTTTTTAGCTGTAAGTAAAAATAAAAATTATAATAAAATAATATAGACAACACACTATCACAGACAAAACTCAGTCATCGAATATCTTCTCGGCATGTGCGACACTATTCTAGATTGCCTCAATCCTAGCTAGTCAGCCTCTTAAAAGATGCAAGAAAAATATCACTTTCAAAGAGAAAGAACTTGAAGAATATCTTGTCTATTGTTTATTGCTTTACAAGTGTGAGGTATATGAGGTGATTGGTTTATTGCCAAGACATATTTATATACAAGCGGATGATCATTCTATATCCTCCTTAACCTAGGGCTTTCTAGACTCTTCTATTATCTAACTTAGACTTAGGAATTTATAGAGAATTCTAGAGAGTTCTATTATCCTCCATAATATATATTATATTAAACTAAAAGTAATATATCAAAATTAAGCATTAAGAATTGAGCATTGAGCATCGAGCATCGAGCATCGAGCATCGAGCATCGAGAATTGAGAATCGAGCATCGATCATCAAGCATGGAGCATCGAGCATCGAGCATGGAGCATCGAGCATGGAGCATCGAGCATCGAGAATTGAGAATTGAGCATTGAGCATTGAGCATTGAGCATTGAGCATTGAGCATTGAGCATTGAGCATTGAGCATTGAGCATTGAGCATTGAGCATTGAGAATTGAGCATTGAGCATTGAGCATTGAGCATTGAGCATTGAGCATTGAGCATTGAGCATTGAGCATTGAGCATTGAGAATTGAGCATTGAGCATTGAGCATTGAGCATTGAGCATTGAGCATTGAGCATTGGGCATTGAGCATTGAGCATTGAGCATTAGGCATTGAGAATTGAGAATTGAGCATTGAGCATTGAGCATTGAGCATTGGGCATTGAGCATTGAGCATTGAGCATTGAGCATTAGGCATTGAGCATTGAGCATTAATCATTAATCATTAAATATTAAGCATTGATCATTGAGAATTGACCATTGAGCATTGCCAATTGAGAATTGAGCATTGAGGATTGAGCATTGAGGATTGAGCATTTAGCATTGGGCATTGAGCATTGGGCATTGGGCATTTGGCATTGGGCATTGGGCATTGGGCATTGGGCATTGGGCATTAGGCATTGGGCATTGGGCATTAGGCATTAGGCATTGGGCATTGGGCATTGGGCATTGAGCATTGAGAATTGAGCATTGAGAATTGAGAATTGAGCATTGAGAATTGAGAATTGAGCATTGAGCATTGAGCATTGAGCATTGAGCATTGAGCATTGAGCATTGAGCATTGAGCATTGAGCATTGAGCATTGAGCATTGAGCATTGAGCATTGAGCATTGAGCATTGAGCATTGAGCATTGAGCATTGAGCATTGAGCATTGAGCATTGAGCATTGAGCATTGAGCATTGAGCATTGAGCATTGAGAATTGAGCATTGAGCATTGAGCATTGAGCATTGAGCATTGAGCATTGAGCATTGAGCATTGAGCATTGGGCATTGAGCATTGAGCATTGAGCATTGAGCATTGAGCATTGAGCATTGAGCATTAGGCATTGAGCATTGAGAATTGAGCATTGAGAATTGAGCATTGAGAATTGAGAATTGAGCATTGAGCATTGAGCATTGAGCATTGAGCATTGAGCATTGAGCATTGAGCATTGAGCATTGAGCATTGAGCATTGAGCATTGAGCATTGAGCATTGAGCATTGAGCATTGAGCATTGAGCATTGAGCATTGAGCATTGAGCATTGAGCATTGAGCATTGAGCATTGAGCATTGAGCATTGAGCATTGAGCATTGAGCATTGAGCATTGAGCATTGAGCATTGAGCATTGAGCATTGAGCATTGAGCATTGAGCATTGAGCATTGAGAATTGAGAATTGAGAATTGAGCATTGAGCATTGAGCATTGAGCATTGAGTATTGAGCATTGAGCATTGAGCATTGAGCATTGAGCATTGAGCATTGAGCATTGAGCATTGAGCATTGAGCATTGAGCATTGAGCATTGAGCATTGAGCATTGAGCATTGAGCATTGAGCATTGAGCATTAATCATTAATCATTAAATATCAAGCATCAAGCATCAAGCATCAAGCATCAAGCATCAAGCATCAAGCATTATGCATTAAGCATTAAGCATTAAGCATTAAGCATTAAGCATTAAGCATTAAGCATTAAGCATTAAGCATTAAGCATTAAGCATTAAGCATTAAGCATTAAGCATTAAGCATTAAGCATTAAGCATCAAGCATTAAGCATCAAGCATCAAAAATCAAGCATCAAAAATCAAGCATTAAGCATCAAACATCAAGCATCAAGCATCAAGCATTAAGCATTAAGCATTAAGCATTAAGCATTAAGCATTAAGCATTAAGCATTAAGCATTAAGCATTAAGCATTAAGCATTAAGCATTAAGCATTAAGCATTAAGCATTAAGCATTAAGCATTAAGCATTAAGCATTAAGCATTAAGCATTAAGCATTAAGCATTAAGCATTAAGTATTAAGCATTAAGCATTAAGCATTAAGCATTACTTGATGCTTGATGATGCTTGATGCTTGATGCTTGATGCTTGATGCTTGATGCTTGATTCTTGATGCTTGATGCTTGATGCTTGATGCTTGATGCTTGATGCTTGATGCTTGATTCTTGATGCTTGATGCTTGATGCTTGATGCTTGATGCTTGATGCTTGATGATTGATGCTTGATGCTTGATGCGTGATGCTTGATACTTGATACTTGATTCTTGATAATTTATACTTAATGCTTAATGCTTAAATTATATAATATATTTGATATATTACTTTTAATTCAATATGATATATATTATGGAGGATAATAGAACTCTCTAGAATTCTCTAGGAATTTCTAAGTCTAGGTTAGATAATAGAAGAGTCTTTAAAGCCCTATGTTAAGGAGGATATAGAATGATCATCCGCTTGTATATAAATAAGTCTTGGTAATAAACCAAGCACCTCATATACCTCACACTTGTAAAGCAATAAACAATAGACAAGATATTCTTGCATCTTTTAAGAGGCTTACTAGCTAGGATTGAGTCAATCTAGACTAGTGTCGCACACGCCGAGAAGATATTCGATGACTGAATTTTGTATGTGATAGTGTGTTGTCTAAATTTTTTATTATAATTTTTATTTTCACTTACAGGTAAAAACAATAAACATTAGTCTACTTTTTTTAATGAATGTAAAAAAATAACTATAAAAAACTAAAAATTCATAGAAAAAGAATGTTATTATTGTATATTTTATAAATTACTTAATTTGTTTGTGTTGATTTATTTTTATTACAGTAAGGGTTATTTTGAAAGAGATATGTCATGAAGGTAGGTGGTGAGGAGATGAGTATATCCAATCTGTTTTATCGGATCTATACTAAATTCAAATTATATTTATGAAATTCGTAATTCAAACGATTAAAATTTTAAATATAGATTAAATTTAAATTTAGATTGGATTAGATATGGTTTAAATGATGTAATTTAACATTTTTCTTTGTCTCTAATTTTTATTTTACTAGTTAATGTTTTTTTACTTTTATAAATAACTTATTCTACAAAAAAAATATTATTGTTAAGTTAAATTTTTTTTATTAATTATTTTTTATTATCTAATAATAATAATAAATTCATTTATGGTACAGTTAATTAAAAAAAAATAGAACGAAAATTAATTAAAAAATTAGAAAAAAATAAAAAAAATATATTATAAATTTTTTTTTTCACTTTATTGATATTTAATATAAGAATACAATATACTTTAATTATATAATTATCATTTCGTTAGTAAATCAACTTTGATAAAATTATTATTTATTTTGAAATATAAAAATCTTAAATGAAAAATAATGTAATATAATATTTCTCAAATTTGAAAAAAAATTGAGATGTTATGCTTGTCGAAATCATTAATTTTAAATATAATATGTAGTAATAATATATAAATATAAAAAATTAAGTTCTTATTTATTTATCACTAAAGTGTGATATATTGTTTTAGAGATTAATTAACTATAACTTTTTTTAAATAAAAAATACAAATATTAACTTCAAAGAAAAAAGTTATATTTAAATTATTATCGAACAATTTTTTAACAAAAAAATAAAAAGCACGACAACGGCTACGAAATAAGGATAATAATATAAATATTTTATATTAAATAACTATAATCACTTGTTATAACATAATACATAATAATTATCAAATTGAAATAATTATAATTATAATTATTTTTTAAAATAAAACTTGAAAAAAAGTACTTTTTTTGTGTAAAGTATATTATATATTAGTGTAAACATATTTCATAATAATTTTTATTAGTGGAAAGAAAAATATTATTGTTAAAATCATTAAATAAATAAATTTATAGTTACATAACTAATATTTGATTATTTTATATAAAACATCATAAACATTAATCGTAACAATTTAATAAATATATTGATCGTATTTAATTATAATATAACCGATATTTTGGTTTCCAATTAATACTAAAATAATTTTTGTAATTGTTTTTTATAAATTTTGAGAGAACTAATTACAATAAAATATAATATAAAAAATAAACTGTAAAAAATATAAAAAATCTGTAAAGTAAAATAAAAAATAAAAATATAAAAATTTGTAAAAAAACATCTTTCTGTTTTAATTATTACTAATCTAAGTTTAACGAATGTTTTAGTTCATAAATAATTTTAAATTTCACAATTATATTATTTATTTATTAATTAGTTAAATATGAACTATTTGGGTGAGAATAAGGCTGAATGTGAAAAATAAAATTAGATTATTATTATAGATAAGTTGGGGTAGAATAAATGAAACCAATATCAGGGGTTTTTTTTAAAGATATTTTCTCATTTTATTTATGTATGATGTATGTATAAAATATACTTCAGTCTCTAAATAAGTTTAGATATCAATTATTTCTTAACTAATTTATTTTAACCTTTAGTAAATATTTCCAAATACATATATTTATAATACAATTAAATTAAATTATTTGATATAATTTTTATATTATATTTTCGTTATATATTAAAATTAAAACATTATATTTAATAAAAATTTACAAAAAAACTACTTACAAATATAAAATTATTTTAAATATATATTATTTGAGTAATATATAATATTTAGTAATTATATACAAATATTGACACAGCGTTTTTGATATTAGTTTTCATTTTCACTTATCTATCATTATTTAAGTATGATAGGTGTGGTTTATAAATTAATCAAATAAAACTTTTTTTTTTGTATCATAGGCAATACTTGATAACACAAAATACAGAAAATTATAAGTGTAATAGTTGTTCACAATTTAGTACAACACCTTGGATAACAATTAATAAATAAATTTAAAAAATAAAAATATTTTTAAACTAAACCTAAATTAAACTTGAAATAACTTTTGGATAAAGCATGTAATATGGTATAAAATTTTGAAGTAAAAAATTTAGTTTTTACAAGAAAATTTATAAGTATTAAGGGTTATTATATTTTGAAATTTAACATATTCTGACACAACTTGTTGTTCATTTTTTAACAGAAATAAAATATATTTATTCAATATATAATTATTATATATATTATATAATAATGGACAATAATGGTTACATTATATTTAATAAAAAATTAAAAATGAGATGTTTGATTAATATAAATGCATGTCACCTGAATCTTGATCGTCTTTATATTTGGATAGGACAATATTTTCGAAATTTAATTTTTTAAAATTTTAATATTTAAATAAATAAAATTATTTAAAAATGTAAGTATAAAATTTTTTTAACAAAATTATATATCTTAAAATATATGAAAAACTAATATAAGTATATAATGCATTTTAATCCTAAAAACATTTTATTATATAATTATATATTTCAAACTTATATAAATTAATGTTAATAACAAACTATTAGACTAATTTATACTATATGAAAAAAAATCTTATTTGTGTTAATGTTTGGATTCAATATTGAATCCATATTTTGACATCTAAAAATGTGGGATATCTCACTTTCCCTTTTTCTTTTTTTTACATTATTGAGTCTAATGACTTCTTTCCTCCTTTCATTTAAATTTTAGGACAATTCATTTATATTTTAAGAATTTGATATTTTTAAATATATTATTTTATCAAACTTATATATATTAATGTTAATAACATCATATCACTCTAATTTATTAGTATAGTTTAAATGAAAAGGTCTTATTTAAAAATAATTATTTAATGTTTGATTTTTACTTTAAAAAATGCATTTTTTTATTGAAGAATAATTATTAGGTGGATCGTGATAAATAAATATATATATATATAATTATATATGATATCAAATAAGGACTTCTTGTGATTTTCAATAAAAAAAATTCAATTATTTCTAAGTAAATTAAACATTGGGTTATACGTGTAAGTAAGAAGCACGTTAGGATTGGTTTCAAGTGCCGTAACTAGAAAAAAGAAGTGGGTAGTAGTGTGTGATGTCTTATTTTTTTGTTGTATTTTTTATTTACAATAACTTTATGTATAATTATAAGTAGGTTTATCATTTAAAATATTATATATATTAAAGATTTGAGAATTACTATAATTATTATTTTAAAGATTACTATAAATATGTTGTTAAAAATATATAACGGATGTGTAATTTTAACATTATTAAGAGTTGAGAGATTAATTTATATTTCTTTATTGTTAATTATTTTGTTTGTTTGGTTATTCATAACTTTTTTTTTTAGAAATTATTATTTTTTAAAAATCTTATTATTTTGTATTGTTAAATATTTATGTATATTATAAATTTATTTGGAAAATATAATAATGATAAATTAACGTAAATAATAATTTGTGAAATTGTTATTTGAGGCTCGAATTTGGATTGTTTTATTATATGAGATTCGAACTTTGAATTGTGTCATATAAGACTCGAACTATCAAAATAATAGTCATGTAAAGTTTTCTCAAATGAACAAATTGTATGATATCTTATTTTAACGTATTATCATCGTCTTCTTAATTAATCTGTCAGATTTTTAAATAAAATGATATTTAAATATGTTTTAGACGTATTTTTTAAAATTAAAGATTCTTTTCGAGATTTACGCATTCTAATTTGTATAAGTTAGTTTTGGTAACTACAAAATATGTAATCTAAAATATGTTTTGAAAATTTGATTTTGATCAAACATGATCGGGATGGATCAAATATGATCGGGATGGATCAAACATGATCCAAATGGTTGCACAACATGATTACAATTATGTTGGGATGCTTTCTGGGCTGTAAATCAAGAGAACTAGCCTACGAACAACAAATACAATTTTTTTTAAAATTCAAATTTGAGTTGTCTATTTTAGGTTGATTGATTCTTTCTAACTTATTCATAAAGTTGAGTGATTGGAACTTTACCAAGGATTGGAGAATACTCCTAGATACTTGGGGAAATTTTTGGGATGCTCAAATCCATGTTTTAAAGCCTTAAACAGAAAATTTGAAAGCTTAAAGCTTTATGGCGCATTTTTTATTTTCTTCGATTTGAAGGTAGAGAGTGGATCTCTTACCTTCAGAATGACTTAGGGGGAGTATTTATAGAATCCCTGAGTCGGTGGAGACTTTTAGTGGATTGAATCAGCCAAAAACATTAATGACATTTAGGTTGTTCTTGAACGAACTTGGCGAAATAAGGATAAATCATCCCTATTAAAGTAGTAAAAATGATCACCGAAGTAGGGTTATCATTTTAGCTTTTGAATCAGTCGCAAAGATGGACTATAGAGAAAGTTCCATCTTTGTAAAATCAAAGACGGGTCTTTGATGTTGATCCCTCTAGCGATCGCGATGAAGATGAATGTGGCGTATGAAACGACGTCGTTTCATGCGCGTTTGGGTGTTCCATTAGCGGTCCATCCAATGTCGTAGGCGTTTGGGAGTTCCATTAGCGATTTGGCTAACGGGTGTTAGCCGATCTAGTGCCTTGCGAGCGCACGCTCCTTTCGCTACAACGGGCTACACGGGCGCACTTTGGACGTTGAATGATAACACAACGTCCATCCGATACAGGTCCTAAGGTCTATTTTGTTCCAAATTTAAAAAATTACAAAATTATTTTTGTAATTTGGGAGCCTCAAACCATTTTCTAAAAATTTCGAAAAATTAGAAAATGATTCAAAATATTTTTGGGATATTTTCACAACAAATATTTTGACTAAGGCTGGTTATGATTTATTTTTAAACCCTAATGTCTTCTAAATTGATATTCTTCAGGTATTTTCCTCTCTAATTGTCATCAGCAACATGTACTAGAATTTAAATAATTGTTGTTAAAATTCTTTAAAACTGTAAAACCTACGCATGTCTAGAACTGGGAGAATAATCGGTTAAAATAAAATGTTATACAACCGATTTTCTAAAACCAAATTTATAATTAGAAACTGTTTTCAAAATGGGTACTGAGGATGAAGCACGAAATCCTTTTCTCGAGTATCACCGAATTACGAACTATAAAGAAACTCTAACTAATACGTTTGTACACATATGCCATTTTGATTGATTTTCATAATCAATTGGTAACTCTATTTCAAACAAATAATCTTTTAAATTAATTATTTTTAATTAATTTAAACAAACGGATTTCTAAAAAATTAAATTGTAATTTAATTATCGCAAATCTCCAGATTATTTAAATTGAAATCTAAATTAATTGTTTTTAATTAATTTAAATACTATTAAGAATTATTTAAAATCCTTTAAAATAATGTTTTATTTTTAAAATATTTTTAACACGTAAACCGAGGTTAACATTTAATAATCTCGAACTATTACAGAACCAAAGAGTTTTTTTGGGATTACAAATATATAATTATTTATTTATTAAAAATATATAAAATATAATTATAAAGAGATACAATTTTTTTTTAAGTTTCATAATTAATCATTCATTTATTATATCATACCCATTAACTTACGGTCGGTTTTAAATTTAAATGATCAACCCGAATCATTTTGTCTAACAAAAAGATACAAATCACTCACAACGCTCGACCCACTAATCCTTGCAATATATATATATATATATATATATATATATATTTATTTAGATTTTACAAATCTTCTAACACCTGTAACCATTTCATAGTTTTCTTCGTTCCTAATGCAGTTGTTAACACATATTTCATTCCACAAGATTTGATCTCTCCTTTGACCTCCTTTTCTAACAACTCATTATATAATTTATTGATATATAATAAATAAATCCACAATCTCTAATTTTATTTATCCAAGTAATGTAGAGATTATATCAAACTAAATACTTATAATTTTTTCAACAACTTATACTATCTTCATATTGGTTATATTGTCATATTTGTCCTCACGGGCTTTACATCAAAGCACTGATCAATTAACTTCTTTATTGTTTGTTAGCAATTGTTTTTTCTCTCCCTACAATTTCAAAATTGATATATTTAACACATTAATTAATTGCTATAATGGAAAATTATATGTTACAATTTCGGTCTCCAAACCAATGTAACCCTTGCAGACATTCTGTGATATATTTACAATGCACAGTCCATTTGTACAACTGAAAATATAGCATCACTCATTTCATGTCTTTCTTAGGTATTGTACAGTTTTATAAGTGCACTCAACTCGTATAACATTTACATCCCTTATTCAAAAATTTCATAAACGCTTATGGGTTTTCTGTATAGGTATCATATGTTGTCTCACATATATTAATGGTTTCAAAGTTGTCATAGTAATTATCAGTTGGCTCCTGTTGACACTAAAATATACTCTATCTTTTCGACAGGCTCACTATGCCAAATCCAATTCACATAATTTTGAATAAAACCATGCCAAACCATATAAATATGCACTAAAATGGACTTAATCGGTCCTTTTCAAAGATTAATATATTTGCAGCAATGACAATACATTAAATTTGGGTCCATATTAGGATTCTATAAACAACCTCTAATGATACATTTGCAGCAATGTCAATAAATTAAAGGAAAGTGTTTTATCAAATAATTGACTGATATTTGATCTTTAGTGATAGTGATATTGTTCAATATGTAGTTGTGCATATATTCTTAATTTGGTTATCAACACAAGAAGAAAAATTATAATTGGTATAAGTCAAATGAATATTTTGGCAATTTCTTATATTGCCCTGATAAGTGTGGTTTCTTCTCTTTGAGAGAGATGAAATATTTAAGATATATTCTTCTTCAGCGGGTTTTACATATCTGGAAGTTGAATACTATTATATCAATTTTATCGATTTTATTGAAATTAAAAAGACTATTAAAAAAAGTGGATCATATATCCTTAATGGTTCAATTTGGAAAGTTACGTGACCATGAAACGGGTGGTTAACCGTTATTATTCTAACATAAATATGTAACTTTTGAACCTCCAAAATTTGGTCCGACCAGACAGTTTTTACGAAAATCTAATCCAAAAATTTATGGTTGGAAATATTACTCTTTCTCTCCCCGATCTAGACCAAAAATTTAATAAGCTAGGGTTTCTTCCCAGTTAACTTTCCAATCATCAGAGTGGGTGATATCTTTCTCCATCAACCAACCTTGTTAGTTCTGATTATCAGATCTTATAAGAATAATTATAAAGAAATAAAATGTAGGAAAAACTAGGTAGGACAATAATATTTGTTGAAAAGGAAAAGTTATAAGAGTCTTAAGTGTTATATATCAACATTTATAAACAACTTTTATAACAGAGTAATTATCCTAGAAACCCTAAATTAATTATACATACAAGCCCAAACCCATTAATAATTAAATAAACCTTAATTATATAAAAGACAATAAAGACCCACAACTTTTAATTTGCTAACAATCAATGCTTACAATCTCCCTCGTAAACATGATTTGGTTTGAGATTCTTCATGCAGAGTAGCTCTTTTCCACAAATTTAACTCTTTTTAGCGCCTTAGTGAGAATGTTTACACGTTGATCTGTGGTGCTTACGAATACTACGATGATCTGTCGATTCTCGACATATTCACGGATGAAATGGAACTGAGTGTCAATGTGTTTGATGTGTCAATGAAAAATCGGGTTCTTAATTAATGCTATTGCGGACTTTTTGCTATTGATGTCCCAAGTACCTCGCTCAACAAGTTTCTCATCCAAAGTCCTTGACACGACACTACAGTAGCTTCCATAAACTCCGCCTCACATTAAAATAAAGCAACAGTTCGATGCTTTTAAGATTGTCAGGTGATCAGATTCCCGTTGAGATAAAACACCATCCCTTCAGTACTTTTTTCTTATCAGTCACCGACTAGGTCGTAGTTAGTAAAATCAACGAGTTTTTCATCTTTTTGTCCTCTTCTTAACTAAATATCATAACTCGTCATTCCCTTCATATAACGAAGAATGTGTTTTACTACATGTTAGTGTAGAGTCGTAGGTTGCTTCATGTATTGACTCACTATGCCAACTACATAAGAGATATTGGGTTGAATGTGCGTCAAGTACTTGAGACACCCGACGATACGTCTATACTCCTTCGGATCCACTAATCTTCCTTCCACATCCTTTCTAAGCTACAACTTTCTTCCATTGGATACTTGCTCGAGTTGTAATCCTCAATTGCAAACTGTTTCAACACTTTCTTTGCATAAATTGTCTACTTCACCTCGATGATATCTTTCTTCTAATCCACCTCGATACCAAGGTAGTATTAGAGTAGCCCGAGAACACTCAACATGAACTCCTTCATCATCTATTTTTTGAACTCCTCAACACCTTTGATGCTTGATCTTGTCATGATCAAGTCATCGACATATATAGCAATAATGAGTACTTCTTCTCCGTAGTTTCTCTTGTACACAACCTGTTCTTGAAGACATTTTACAAAGCCTAGACTCATCATTCTCTTGTTGAGTCAAGTGTTCCACGCCCTTGGTGATTGATGTAGTCCATAGAGAGACTTGTATAACTTTTACACCTTCTGCTTTTTATTTTTGATGATAAAACCTTTAGGTTGAGAGACGTGTGTTAGGATCGGGGACGCCTTTGGAGGACCGGGGTGTTTCCGGTTTCTGGAAGGGTGGCCGCTTACAACACACACAACACTTTGGTGATAGTCCGGTTAGAGACTATAACCGTTCTCAGCACTACACAAACTGTCACAGACTCTTGAACCGGGTTCAAGGGCGGAAATGTCTGTTTCAGTTTGAAGCAACGTATGCGACTTAGATGATGTTTTTAGAAGGAGTCGGTTTTAAAAATATGAGTGGACCGGTTTTTGATATAAGGAGTAAGATTGATTTTGGTTAGGTTAATTGACTAAGCAGTAAAATGAAGGAAATGACACGAGACAAGATTTTTTATGGATGTTCGGAGCAAACCCTCCTACGTCACCCCTTCTTCTCAGGTTATGAGAAGGATCTCCACTAACTTTCAAAGTTACAACAATTACAATGTCGGTCGAGCCCAACTCGCTACTCGCCGGTTACACTAAATCACTCTTGATGTAATACAATAACACAACACAAAGACCACACAAAAAGCTTCCGGTTTATAACACACCAGTTTTGGATCGTAAGAGTTTATCTCTCTAAGATTTTTGTAACTTATCGCTTTTCTCAGATGGATGTGATTCGCAATTAATGAGGACGCTTCATCTTCCTTTTATAGTAGATGAGATCCCAACGGTCACATTCTTCTCTCTCCGTGGGATTAGTTGATCAGCATCACGCCGGTGCAGGAAGGTTACTTGCACGTTTCACCTTCCTCAACACTTGGCAAGCATGCAAGGATACCTTAGGAAAATGTGACGTTGCCGGTTTGCAAATTCGGACACGTGTTAGGCATGCACCTTCCGGTTGTCAACATCGGATCAGTAAATCATCATTGCTTTCCTCGCATGCTTTCGATCGGATGTGATCTTCTTTTATCTTTTCGAGACACGTCTATTTCGTCATCATACGTCATATCTGCACATAAAACAATTGAGTTCTGAAACCAAATAAAACATAAATTGTTCTTAAGGAAGTAAAAGTCGACTAAGGCTTGGATGGTCCCCCCTTTTTAAGTTCTTTTTCCAGTCGCCTTAGTTCTTCCTCTTCCCTTTCCTTCCATTCCTTGGCTCTTCTTGCAGCGTCAATTTGCAGTCTGGCCCACACACTTGAGATGCCGGGAGTTCTTTTGCCGAATCCAAAACCGGTACAGGCTGGTTTTGGTGATCGAGGCGGTTGAGCAACAGTCGGTCTGGAGCTTAGAGTTGTGGTTGAACTTTCGAGTGTCCTCTTCTTACGTTGGTTAAGTTCTTCGATGTCCTCTTCTTCTTCTTCATCAAGAGGTTGCACGTTCAGCCCGACTGGTTCAGTCACTCTTTGACTGTTTTGCTCTACTCGCTTCATCACCTCTTCAACCGCTTTCCTCTTGCCCTTGTTTCTTGTTTTCATGGCGTGCGAGGGTTGGGCCGGTATGGGTTCATGGATAGCTGCATGTTCTTCCTCATTGCACTTCTGGGCGAGCTTATGATCTTTCTCCTCAAGTTCTTTCCTTGACCGTTCCCTTTCCCTTTCTTCGTCTTGTAGTTTCTTTGTGGTTTCGGCGTCAGAATTGATTTGCTCTTGAGTTTTACTTACTTGGAGTTTGGACAACTCCCCAATTTGAACAGACATGGCCTGCAGCATATCGACTAAGGGAGCGGTTGCGGTTTGAATGGATTCTGCGATCAAAGACTTGACGGAGGTTTGCACAGCTTCATCTATCATGGATCTGATTGAGGTTTGAACGGTGTTGGCCATTTCGGTTTGAACGGTTCCCTGGATGGTATTCGATAGGTTGGCTTCAGCCGTTGCAATTTTCTCGTCGGTTGCGGTGCTGTAGTTCCCAAGACACGACTCAAGTGTTTCGATCACTGCCTGCTTTACCTGCTCAAGTTCCGGAGCTTATCAGTTTGAGGAGGATCTCGTCCCCGGTTTTCTGCTGTCCTGGATGTCTCCCCGGTAGCAAAGAAGGGTTTGCTTTGATATAGGTCGGCATTGATTAATTGGTGCCTGCATTAATTTTTCCATTGTGCATCGAGCCGATCAAGATTTTTAAGGATCTTTTCCCGTACTGGATGAAACCGTTCAGTCATTCTTACTTCAATTGGAGTTAACGCTGCTCCTTCTGCTTCCTTCAATGCGTCTTCTACTACTTGTAACCGAGCGTATTCGAGAATTACCTCGGTTTTGCTGAATGCGGGTTGAACAAGGTTGGTGTTTGCCAGCTTGAGGGCCGTTTCTTCCAATTGTACGAGTTTCTCCCAGTCTTTGTTACTGCTCATTCCTGGGATCATATCAGACAACTTTATCTCACAACGAAGCTGTACCCACAGAAGGTATGGTGATATCAGATTAGTGGCATCTCGGTTCATGTCCCAAATGAGTCTATCGAACATATCCTCCTCTTCTTCTGCGGAGAAAGTGACCTTGCCTTCGGTTATGATCTCGGGTTGGGAGCCGGTTTGCAGAATACTTTTTCCCTTGTTATCCTGAACTGGCCCTTCAGGTAGAATTGTTGAAGCAGATGGCCCATCTTGGGCCGATTAGATCGTTGTTACATTTGGAACGGACTTGTTTCCTGCGGAACCGGATGGTTCCTGTTCTTCAGAGTTGCCCTCCTGAGCCGGAGGTGTGATGTTCACGGTTTTGGCTGTCTCTTCGACCGGTTGAATTTCACTTTGATCGGGTATCTCACCCTGATCAGCTGACTTAAGACGACTTGACACATCGTCTTCGGTTTCTCTAGCAATATTTTGGACTACGTCCACAATGATTTCCGAGGTGTTTAAGCCTACGTCGGCTATTACCTCGTCGATCTTCTTGCTTGGTGATTTGGACCTGTGCTTCCTCCTTTGATGCTGACTCAGTTTTGTGGCTCCCCGTAGGTTCGGTTTGCCTTAGTGATTGAGAGTCAACAGAGATGGGGCGAACGGTGTTGATGGGAATGGGTTGGAAGATGTCTCCGGTTCTCTTCGGTGATTTGTCCGAGGAAAGTGTTTTCTCGGAGTCAGCCGGCTTGCTGGAGCTCTTCTTTGCGGAAGACTTCTTCCTCCCCTTCTTCTCTTGTGAGGTTTCGGCTTGAACCGCCTTCCTCTTCGGTTTTTCTTGTTTTGAACTTTCTTTAGCGGAGCGGAAGAACTGGTCCCTTTTGAGGACTTCGTTCTGGAAGACTTCGGCTTAACCGCTTTGTCGGTCTTCTCACTCATTGACTCGGAGTTGAGAATGTTTTTGGGTGAGAGCGGTTCACCTTTACCAAGTTCCAACTTAAGGAACTTGAGAATTTTGACGATCTGCATTGCGAAGGCCTGAACCCGGCCATCCTTCTGTATCACCATTTCACAGAATTCTTCGAAGATGACGGCTCCCCAATCTATCTTGTCATCGCGGACAATAGCCATCAACATCTTAAGTTTAAGTTTCGTCAGGTTATCGAAGTTACCTCCTCTACCCTGAATCGAACGAGAGATGATGTTCAGCAGCCACCTAAACTCCGGTTTCAGTTTGTTCTTCCGGCTCGAGTGAATCACCAGTTCCTGATATTTAGCCGATATCACCAACCAGACCGCATTAGACTCTGCATCGGTTAGGTCGGTTTTGAAGTCCAAACTGGTGTTAGGTAAACCGAGGGCTTCAGAGAACATCTCCTCCGTGATAAGAACTTCTTTGCCGTTGACGGAGGCAGAGACTTTCCTCTTCGTCAAAGTCGTCGTCGCCAGAAACTCCATAACCGCCGTCGGATACACGACGAACGGACCAGATAAGAACGCCTCCAACCCCGAATCTCTTAAAGATTGAAGCACAGCCTTGTGTTTATCCCCAGCGTGTTCGTCGATGTCGTTGAAATCGACCTGCAACATCCATTGAAAATGTGCTTTACTTAGAGCCATGGTAGATTTGTGATGAAAGATGAAGAACAGTGATGATCGGAAGTTAGAAAGCCTTTGAAGATTTGAGTGTTTTAGAGAGAGAAAGCGTATGTTGAAAGTGAACTGATCTGAACTTATATAGGAGAACGATTTCGAGCAGTTGGAAGATGAACCGTCACTTGATAGGGTTTTGGCGCTAATTTTCCCTCCAAAAGTTACTATAGTAACTTTCGGCGGTAAATGCGGAGAAAACAATGGGCGGTAAATTTTGTGCGGTAAAACCGTGGGCGGTAAGTTTTTCAAAATTTTCATTTTGCTTGAGATTCCGGTTTACTTGAAGCGTTGTTAACCGGAAGTTTCGTTTAACATGAAGTCTTATGTTTATTGATTTCGAAATCGGAAAGAGAGATATGGAAAGAAAAACTAGAGACTTTAAAATTGGAAATTTTTATAAATGATTGTGAAAGATGACATTGAGCGGTTTTTGGTCGTACAACAAAATGACCAAAAACCGGAAAGAAAGACAAATAACTTAGTTTTGACTGAACCAATCCCCTTCCACCATTCTGTCGAACCACTTGTCCATGGTGTTGTCGGGTGTCTGTTCCTCAATCCTCGATATCCATCTATCTAGCATGGATATAGTCATGGTGTTGGCCGGTCCGATTGGAACACCTGGTCCTAGGTGGCGGCGCTGAGCCTTCAGAACTCGAGTGATTTGGGGAGCGAAACCAGTCCTTCCTCTTGAAGCGGTTATCAGCAGCTTCAAGTTGTTGAAGAGGTAGGTTGCCCAGTTGATTGATGAGTTACGGATGATGCCTATCATGATGTCGAAAGCCTCCCGGTTGTAGTTCTGGTTTGGCATTCGGCCCATGATAGACCGCTGAATCAAGTCGTGCAAGACTTGGTAGTGAGGAGCAAATCTTTCTTTCTTCCCGTGTTCTTTGACCGGTATGGTGGAAGATGAGAAGATATGGGTGAAGTCTTCCTTAGCCGGAAGGAATGGCGTCGGAAAGTCAGAGAAGCCTTCGGTTGGAAGGCGGAAGAAGGCGGCAAATTGATCTTCGGTAATCCGAAGAAATTGTCCGTCAATGATGGTGCGGATTCTACCATTGTCTAGAATATGCCCATTATTGAAAAACTCGCACACCTCCTCTACGAGGATGGTGTCTGAGCCTTCAAGGAATCCCTGAAGCCCCGATTTTATGACCGGTTGGAAAATGCAGTCCTGATACCGACTGTCTTTCACGTCTTCGAAGTTGACGATGAGAGTATTTCTCAGCTCAGCAGACATTGTTGAGGAAGAGTGAGAATGAAAAGTCGAAGGGGTTTCTTTATCTTTCAAGCTTTAGAGAGAGGAATGAAGAAAACGTGTTTTGAAGATGGGGGATTGAGTCCCCTTTTTATAGCTTGAATGGTTGGATGCATTAAATGAGGATATTTTTGAAAAATCTGACCGTTTATGACTGGTCATAAATGTTATGTAAATTTTTCAAGAGGATGAAAGCATGTCTGGTCAAATCAGATCAGGCGTGCTTCTTGAAAAATGGAGATTTCTGTTTTCAAGAGTGATTTGATTCGATTTGATACGGCGCATTAAATGTTGATCATTTATGATTTTAGATTTTTAGACTAAGATGGAAAGAAAATGATCTTCATTAATTCATGGTACCAAACCAGTAGTACAACAAAATTACCGGTTTTGGGAAAGAAAAGAAAGATAGATAGGTTAAACATTTGATGACTCGGCCGCTTGATTCCTCTTTGCCTTAACTGCTTCCCATCGGTCGACCAGCTCTTGTACTCTCTCCTTAGTGAGCACATGCTTTGGATGGAGGGTTACGAAGGGTCCGGAGTGGATGTCCAGACTGGCATAGAAACCGCTTAGTTGAGGAGCGTAACCGGTTTTGTTTGAGAGGAGCATCTTCTTCAGGTTGCTGAAGATGATCCAGGAACAATTAACCGGTGTCCCAACCGTAACAGCGATCATCATCTCGAAAAGCCTTTGAGTGTAGTAATAGCTTTTCTCTCTACCCAAGATGGACTTTCCCAGAATCTCACAAAGAAGCTGGTACTTGTGAGATAGTTGGCTTTTAGCACCCCAGGGTCTAACCGGGATGTCAGAGTTGGAGAACCGATGACACATTTCTTCCATGGTCACTGGAGAGTAGGTTAAGTCGGTTACCCCTTCAGTGGGCAAACCGCAGTATTCAGCGAAATCTGTCTCGCTGAATAGAAATGACTGACCGTAAACTTGTGCAACGATTATGTCTCGATGCACTTCCTTTGCGGTCTGGAAGAATTCTTCGACTACAAGGTAGTCGAGAATGAATCTGTTTTCGAGGAATCCTCTTAGCCCGCTTCTTTCAACGGCTAAGAACATTTCTCTAACCTCATGGTCTTCGTATTGGTAGATTGAGTTGAAATTAGCCAACAGAATTTTCTTTGCTAGAGAGTTGGAGTTCATGTTCTTGAGAGAGTTTTAAGCTCAAGACTGTTTTTGTGAATAGTGATTTTGTGATGATTTGTGAAGGTTTAAGGGTGGTTTATATAGTCAGGGGTTCGGCTAGTTTAGTAGGTTAATCATGCTCGATGATGTCATCAATTAGTTAATAGGCTTTAACTTGTTGAATTGTATAATGTTTATTTCCAAAGCAAAAACTAATTATTACTAAGATATTCATGATGACAAAAATCTGTTAACAAGATGTGAGTCTCCCTCTCTTGATGATAGACACATGTTGTCATCTCGATTGCGGTAGACTGTTTTTATTTATTAGAGGCTTCCTTTTTTTTCAAGATATGCATGAAAACTCAGTTAGTTATCCCAGATTAACCGGAAAAGTTCATTCCATCAGAACTAGAGTGCATTTGTACTGAGCGGTTTTCCATGACCGGTTTTAGTTGGATATTTTGTTCCGATTGTGAAGAGATGTTGAGTCACGTCAACATTTGTTCAACTTTGGATTGAGTATATCCACTTCAACCAGGTTATTTCAACCGTATAGTAAGTATACACGTGATTTTGATGTTATGAAGTAATCAGGCATAACCGGAGACTTCCTCCCGGTTAGCATTCTTGAGTTTTCAATGGCCTATTTGAATATGGTTTGAGAAGCGAAAGCTTCTCCCTGAACACATATCCCGGTTTTTCAGTGTTACGTATGTAAGCAGTATGCATGCATAATCATGATATAAGTTGATTAACATTAGTGATTCCCAGGATATTTCTAAAGTGAGAAAACTTAGCTTCCTGTAGCGGTTTTGTGAAGATGTCCGCTACTTGTTGCTCAGTCGAGACGTATTCCAACCGGATGTGTTTCTCCTGAACATGCCCCCGGATGAAATGGTGTCTTATATCAATATGCTTTGTTCTTGAGTACAACACCGGATTGTATGTAATCGCTATAGCGCTGGTGTTGTCAAAGAATATTGGAGATTCCTTGGCTTCTACACCGAAGTCCCTTAGTTGTTGTTGGGTCCAGAGGAGTTGTGCACAACAGCTTCCGGCTGCTATGTACTCTGCCTCTGCGGTTGATGTTGCAACTGAGGTCTGTTTCTTGCTGCTCCAGGTAACTAACCGGTCACCTAGGAACTGGCAGGTTCCACTTGTACTCTTTCTATCGATCTTGCACCCTGCGTAATCAGCATCTGAGTAGCTTATGAGGTTGAAGCTTGAGTCTTTTGGATACCAAAGTCCCACTTCTTGAGTTCCCTTTAGATATTTTAAAATTCTTTTGGCCGCAGTACAATGTGATTGCTTTGGATTGCCTTGGAATCTTCCGCATACCCAACCGCAAACAAAATTTCAGGTCGGTTGGCTGTTAGATAGAGCAATGATCCAATCATTCCTCGATATGCTGTGATGTCAACGGCTTGACCATCCTCATCTTTGTCTAACTTCACAGAAGGGCTCATTGGCGTAGCCACTTCAGCACATGTATCAATTCCAAATTTCTTCAATAGTTCGGCTGTATACTTCAGTTGGCTTATGAATGTTTCGGCTTCAATCTGCTTAACCTGAAGTCCTAGGAAGAAACTCAATTCCCCCATCATACTGATTTGAAATCTGTCAGTCATCATCTTTGAAAACTTATCACATAGCTTTGGATCGGTTGATCGGAAAATAATATCGTCAACATAAATTTGAACAAGTAATATTTGTTCCTTTCTTTCATATTTGAAAAGTTTTTTGTCAACTGAACCTATTGTGAATTTATGATCAAATAAGAATTGTGTTAGTGTATCGTACCAAGCTCTTGGAGCTTGTTTCAAACCGTAAAGGGCTTTGTTCAGCCGGTAGATATGTTTTTCGCGTTCTGGATTTTTGAAACTTGGAGGTTGATTAACATATACCTCTTCATTTACTTTACCATTTAGAAAAGCACTTTTAACATCCATTTGAAAGACTTTGAAATTTATAAAAGTTGCATATGCTAAAAATATTCTAATGCCTCAAGTCTAGCTACAGGGGCAAATGATTCTTCAAAATCAATGCCTTCTTCCTGTTTATAGCCTTGAGCCACTAACCAGGCTTTGTTCCTCGTAACTAAACCGTCTTCATTGAGTTTATTTCTGAATACCCATCTTGTTCCTATAACCGGTTTGTTTTTCGGTCTAGGACTAGGTACCAGACTTTATTTCTCTCAAACTCGTTTAATTCCTCTTGCATTACTAGTATCCAATCAGGATCTGACAATGCTTAATCCACCTTTTTCGGCTCAATTTGTGATATGAAAGCTGAGTTTTCATAGTGTTCCAAATTTTGTTGCCTAGTTCGGACGGGTGAGGATATGTTATTTATTACTAGTTCAAGAGGATGATTTTTGTTCCTTCTGAGGTTTATCCGAGACGTGTCTATCAAGCTTTCGGTTGGCTGATCAAAGTTAGACTGATCAGTAGGTTGAATAGAGTCAGACCGACCGATTTCTTCAGTAGAAACTGAAGAGTCAACTTTCTGCGGTAAAGCAGCTTGAACAGGCTGAGGTTCAGCATCAACCGCTTGGTCCTTGACAAATCGTCTAAAAACCGGAACCTCGTCTTCATCATCAGAATAGATATTGAAGTTTTCCATTCTGTTGTGAAGATCGAAGAGTAATGCAGTGTTTCGTTCAACCGATTCATCGAAAACGACGTGGGCGGTTTCTTCAACTATTAAAGTCTTAGTATTGTATATCATGTAGGCTTTACTCACAGCTGAATATCCCAACATTATTCCCTCATCGGATTTAGCATCAAAGGCGGTCAAGTAATTATTGTCGTTATTGTGAACAAAACATTTGCTACCAAAAATTCGAAAATACTGTATGCATGGAATTCGATCATAGTATATTTCAAAAGGGGTTTTAGAAAATCGTTTAGTTACTAAAGATCGATTTTGTGTATAGCATGCGGTGTTGATAGCTTCAGCCCAAAACATTTTAGCAATGCCCGAATCAGCTATCATAGACCTTGCGGCTTCCTTGAGAGTTCGGTTTCTTCTCTCAGCCAGGCCGTTTTGTTGAGGAGTTCTGGCACTAGAAAACTCGTGTCTAATACCTGAATCATCAAGAAAAGTTGTTAAATTGTTGTTTATAAACTCAGTTCCTCTATCACTTCTGATTTTGTTTACTCGAATAGATTTTTCATTTTGTATTCTTAAAATCAGTTTGATCAGGTTGGGAGTTGCTTGATTTTTAGAAGCTAGAAATGTTACCCAAGTAAATTTAGAATAGTCATCGATAACTACCATAGTGTAGTGCATGCGTCCTAAATTGGTTACTTTAACCGGACCAAACAAATCCATATGCAAAAGTTCTAAACACCGTTCAGATTGATAGTTTCCTTTACTTTTTTTAATAGTCTTTTTAATTTCGATAAAATAGTATTCAACTTCCATATATGTAAAACCCGCTGAAGAAGAATATATCTTAAACATCTCATCTCTCTCGAAGAGAAGAAACCACACTTATAAGGGCAATATAAGAAATTGCAAAAATATTCAATTAACAATCCTTGTCTAACTTATACCAATTATAATTTTTCTTCTTGTGCTGATAACCAAATTAAGAATATATGCACAACTACATATTGAACAATATCACTATCACTAAAGATCAAATATCAGTCAATTATTTGATAAAACACTTTCCTTTAATGTATTGACATTGCTGCAAATGTATAATTAGAGGTTTTTTTATAGAATTCTAATATGGAGCCAAATTTAGTGTATTGTTATTATTGCAAATGTATTAATCTTTTAAAAGGACCGATTAAGTCCATTTTAGTGCATCTTTATAAGGTTTAGCATGGTTTTAGTCAAAATTATGTCGAAAAGATAGAGTACATTTTAGTGTCAACAAGAGCCATCTGATAATTATTATGACAACTTTGAAACTATTAATATATGTGAGACAATATATGATACCTATACAGAAAACCCATAAGCGTTTATGAAATTTTTGAATAAGGAATGTCAATGTTATACGAGTTGAGTGCACTTATAAAACTATACAATACATAAGCAAGACATGAAATGAGTGATGCTCTGTTTTCAGATCTACTAATGGATTGTGCATTGTAAATATATCACAGACTGTCTGCAAGGGTTACATTGGTTTGGAGACCGAAGTAGTAAACATATACTTTTCCATTTTAGCAAGTAATTAATGTGTGTAAAAATATCAATTTTGAAATTGTAGGGAGAGAAAAAATTAATTGCTAACAAACAATAAAGAAGTTAATTGATCAGTGTTTTGACGTAAAGTTCGTGAGGACAAATATGACGATATAACCAATATGGAGATAGTAGAAGTTGTTGATAAAATTATAAGTATTTAGTTTGATATAATCTTTATATTACTTGGATAAATAAAATTAGAGTTTGTGGATTTATTTATTATATATCAATAAATTATATAATGAGTTGTTAGAAAAGGAGATCAAAGGAGAGATCAAATCTTGTGGAATGAAAGATGTGTTAACAACTGCATTAGGAACGAAGAAAACTATGAAATGGTTAAAGGTGTTAGAAGATTTGTAAAATCCAAATAAATAAATATATATATATATATATATATATATATATATATATATATATATATTGCAAGGATTAGCGGGTATAGCGTTGTGAGTGATTTGTATCTTTTTTGTTAGACAAAATGATTCGGATTGATCATTTAAATTTAAACTCGACCGTAAGTTAATGGGTATGATATAATAAATGAATGATTAATTATGAAACTTTTAAAAAAAAATTCTCTTTTTAATTATATTTTATATATTTTTTTAATAAATAAATAATTATATATTTGTAATCCCGAAAAAACTCTTTGGTTATATAAAAGCTCGAGGTTCGAAAATTTTAACCTCGGTTTGCCTCTTAAAAATCTTTTTAAAATAAAAATTATTTTCAAAGATTTTAAATAATTCCTTATAGTTTTTAAAATTAATTAAAAATAATTAATTTACATTCAAATTTAATTAACTCGGAGATTTGCGATAATTAAATTACAATTTAATTTTTTCGAAATCCGTTTGTTTAAATTAATTAAATATAATTAATTTAAAAGATTACTTGTTTGAAATAGAGTCACCAATTGATTTTTTTAAATCAATAAAAATGGTATATGTGTACAAACGTATTAGTTAGAGTTTCTTTATAGTTTTAATTCGGTGATACTCGGGAAAGGGATTTTGCGCTTCATCCTTTGTACCCATTTTGAAAATAGTTTCTACTTATAAATTTTGTTTTAAAAACTGGGTTTTATAACATTTTATTTTATTCGTTTATTCTCCCAGTTCTAGACATGCGTAGGTTTTACAGTTTTAAAGAATTTTAACAACAATTATTTCAATTCTAGTACATGTTGCATATGACAATTAGAGAGGAAAATACCTAAAGTACATCAATTTAGAAGAAATTAGGGTTTAAAAATAAATTATAACCAGCCTTAGTCAAAATATTTTTGTGAAAATATCCCAAAAATATTTTGAATCATTTTCTAATTTTTCGGAATTTTTAGAAAATGGTTTGAGGCTCCAAATTACAAAAATAATTTTGTAATTAGAAAATTGGAAAAAATAGGCCTTAGGACCTGTATCGGATGGACGTTGGGTTATCATTCCACATCCAAAGTGCGCATGCATAGCCCGTTGTAGCGGAAGGAGCGCGCGCTACAACGGACATTGGACGAACCACTAATGGAACGCTCAAACGCGCATGAAACGATGTCGTTTCATAGGCCACCTTCATTTTCATCGCGATCGCAAGAGGGATAAACATCAAAGACCCGTCTTTGATTATACAAAGATGGAACTTTCTCTATAGTCCATCATTGCGACTGATTCAAAAGCTAATATGATACCCCTTATTCGGTGATCATTTTTACTACTTTAATAGGGATAATTTATCCTTATTTCGCCAAGTTCGCTTAAGAACAACCAAAATGTCATTAATGCTTTTTGGCTGATTCGATCCACTAAAAGTCTCCACCGACTCAGGGATGCTATAAACACTCCCCCTAAGTCATTTTGAAGGTAAGAGATCCACTCTTCACCTTCTAATCGAAGAAAATCAAAAATCCGCCATAAAGCTTCAAGCTTTCAAATTTTCTGTTTAAGGCTTTAAAACTTGGATTTGAGCATCCCAAAAATTCCCTAAGGATCTAGGAGTATTCTCCAATCTTTGGTAAAGTTCCAATCACTCTCTAATTTATATTTACAGTTTGAATTTTAAACTTTTATATTTCAAATTGAATAAACTTGTATGCATGATGTTTATAGTGTTTTATGATTGTAAATATATCATAGGATCATTTATAAACTTTCTAAATAGGTTAGAAAGAATCAATGAACCTAAAACAGACAACTCAAATTTGAATTTAAAAAAGAATATTTTATTTGTTGTTCGTAGGCTAGTTCTCTTGAATCATAGCTCAGAAAGCATCCCAACATTATTGTAATCATGTTGTGTGACTGTATGGATCATGTTTGATCCATCCTGATCATGTTTGATCAAAATCAAAATTTTCAAAACTTATTTTAGATTATATATTTTAGTAGTTACCAAAACTATCTTTAACAAATTAGAATGCATAAATCTAGAAAAAATATTTAATTTTAAAAAATACATCTAAAACGTCTTTAAATATTATTTTATTTAAAAATATGACAAATTAATTAAGAAGACAATGATAATACGTTAAAATAAGATATCACACAATTTGTTCATTTGAGAAAACATTACATGACTATTATTTTGATAGTTCGAGTCTTATATGACACAATTCAAAGTTCGAATCTCATAAAATAAAACAATCCAAATTCGAGCCTCAAATAACAATTACACAAATTATTATTTACGTCAATTTATGATTATTATATTTTCCAAATAAATTAATAATATACATAAATATTTAACCATACAAAATAATAAGATTTTAGAAATATAATAATTTCTAAAAAAAAGATTAAACTTTTTGTTTAAATAATATAGAAATTTATGAATAACCAACCAAACAAAATAATTAACAATAAAGAAATATAAATTAATCTCTCAACTCTTAATAATATTAAAATTACACCTCCACGGTAAGTTATATATTTTAACAACATATTTATAGTAATCTTTAAAATAATAATTATAGTAATTCTCAAAATTTAATATATATAATATTTTGAATGATAAGCCTACTTATAATTATACATAAAGTTATTATAAATGAAAAAAAAAATAAGATTTCACACACCACTACCCACCCCTTTTTTCTAGTCACGGCACTTGAAACATATCTTAACGTGCTTCTTACTTACACGTATAACTCAATGTTTAATTTATTTAGAAATAATTGAATTTTTTTATTCAAAATCACAATAAGTCCTTATTTCCATAATATGGACCTCTTAGTTGATGATATAAATTTGTGTGAATAAAAAACTTTAATATATTATAATATATATATATATATTTATATATATATATATTTATTTATATATATATATTTATATTTATCACGACCCACCTAATAATTACTCTCCAATCCAAAAAATGCGTTTTATTAAAGGAAAAATCAAACATTAAATATTTATTTTTAAATAAGATCTTTTCATTTAAACTATACTAATAAATTATTTTGATATGCTGTTATTAACATTAATATATATAAGTTTGATAAAATAATATATTTAAAAATATCAAATTCTTAAAATATAAATGAATCGTCATAAACTTTAAATGAAAGGAGGAAAGTGAGATATCCCACATTTTTAGATGTCAAAATATGGATTCAATATTGAAGCCAAGCATTAACACAAATAAGATTTTTTTCATTTAAGCTATAGTATAAATTAGTCTAATAGTTTGTTATTAACATTAATTAATATATATTATTTTGAAATATATAATTATATAATAAATCGTTTTAAGGATTAAAATGCATTACATACTTATATTAGTTTTTTATATATTTTAAGATATATAATTTTTTTAAAACAATTTATTACTTACATTTTTCAATATTTTTATTTATTTAAATATTAAAATTTATAAAAATTAAATTTCAAAAATATTATCCTATCCAAATATAAAGATGATCAAGATTCAGGTGACATGCATTTATATTTATCAAACATCTCATTTTCAATTTTTTATTAAATATAATGTAAGCATTATTGTCCATTATTATATAATATATATAATAACTATATATTGAATAAATATATTTTATTTCTTTTAAAATATTAACAACAAGTTGTGTCAGGTTAAATTTCAAAATATATTAACCCTTAATACTTATAAATTTACTACTTCAAAACTTTATACCATATTACATGCTTTATCCAAAAGTTATTTCAAGTTTAATTCAGGTTTAGTTTAAAAATATTTATAATTTTTTAAATTTATTAATTTTTAATTGTTATCCAATGTGCTGTACTAAATTGTGAACAACTATTACACTTATAATTTTCAGTATTTTATGTTTTCAAGTCCTGTCTATGATACCAAAAAAAAGTTTTATTTGATTAATTTATAAGCCACATATATCATACTTTAATAATGATAGATAAGTGAAAATTAAAACTAATATAAAAAAGTTGTGTCAATATTTGTATATAATTACTAAATATCATATATTACTCTAATAATATATATTTAAAATAATTTTATATTTGTAAGTAGTTTTCGTGGAACATGTTTAATTTTCAGCACAACTTTTTGTAATTTTTTATTAAATATAATGTTTTAATTTTAATATATAACGAAAAAATAGTATAAAAATTATATAAAATAATTTAATTTAATTGTATTATTAATATATGTATTTGGAAAAAATTACTAAAGGTTAAAAATAAATTAGATAAGAAATAATTGATATCTAACATTATTTAAGGTCTGAAATATATTTTATACATATATGATACATAAATAAGACAATATCTTTAAAGAAATCATATATTGGTTTCATCAATTCTACTCCCAACTTCTCTATAATAATCTAATTTTATTTTTCACATTCAGCCTTATTATCACCCAAATTGTTCATATTTAACTAATTAATAAATAAATGATATAATTGTAAAATTTAAAATTATTTATGAACTAAAATATTTGATTACTTATATTAGATTAGTAATAATTAAAATAGAAAGATGTTTTTTTAAATTTTTTATAATTTATTTATTTATTTTACTTTATAGGTTTTTAATATTTTTTACAATTTACTTTTTATTGTAATTAGATCTCTCAAAATTTATAAAAAAATATAATTACAATAATTATTTTAGTATTAATTGGAAACCAAAATATTGGTTATATTTTAATTAAATACGATCAATTTATTTATTAAATTGTTACGGTTAATGTTTATGATATTTTATATAAAATAACTAAATATCAGTTATGTAAATATAAATTTATTTATTTGATAATTTTAACAATAATATTTGTCTTTCCACTAATAAAAATTGTTATGAAATTTGTTTACACTCATAATTAATATACTTTACAAAAAAAAGTATTTATTTTAAAGAGTTAATTTTTAATACTCTCAAAGTTTTATTTTAAAAAATAATTATAATTATACTTATTTTAATTTTAATTTGATAATTACTATATATTGTGTTATAACAAGTGATTATAGTTATTTAATATAAATATTATGTATTGTGTTATAACAAGTGATTATAGTTATTTAATATAAAATATTTATATTATTATACTTATTTTGTAGCCGTTGTCGTGCTTTTTATTTTTTATTAAAAATATGTTCGATAATAATTTAAATATAATTTTTTCTTTGAAGTTAATATTTGTATTTTACATTTAAAAAAAGTTATAGTTAATTAATCTCTAAAATAATATATCACACTTTAGTGATAAATAAATAAGAACTAAAATTCTTATATTTATATATTATAATTACATATTATATTTAAAATTATAAAATTAATGATTTCGACAAACATAGCATATCAATTTTTTTTTTTTAAATTTAGATACTTTGATAAATATTATATTACATTATTTTTCATTTAAAATTTTTATATTTTAAAATAAATAATAATTTTATCACAGTTGATTTACTAAAGAAATGATAACTACACAATTAAAGTATATTGTATTCTTAAATTAAATATCAATAAAGTGAAACAAAATTTTATAGTAATTTTTTTTAATTTTTTAATTAATTTTTCTTCTATTTTTTTAATTAACTGTACCAAAAATAAATTTATAATTATTATTAGATAATAAAAAATAATTAATAAAAAATAATTAAACTTAACAATAATATTAAAAAACTTAACAATAATATTATATCATTTAAACCATATCTAATCCAATCTAAATTTAAATTTAATCTATATTTAAAAATATAATGGTTTGAATTACGAATTTCATAAATATAATTTGAATTTTGTATAGATCCGATAAAATAGATTGAATATACTTATCTCCTCTCCCCTTACCTTCAATACATATCTCTCTTTCAAAATAACCCTTAATTTGAGTATTGAGCATTGAGCATTGAGCATTGAGCATTAAACATTACGCATTACGCAATAAGAATTAAGCATTACGCATTACGCATTACGCATTACTCATTACGCATTACGCATTACGCATTACGCATTAAGAATTAAGCATTGAGCATTGAGCATTGAGCATCGAGCATCGAGCATCGAGCATCGAGCATCGAGCATCGAGCATCGAGCATCGAGCATCGAGCATCGAGCATCGAGCATCGAGCATCGAGCATCGAGCATCGAGCATCGAGCATCGAGCATCGAGCATCGAGCATCGAGCATCGAGCATCGAGCATCGAGCATCGAGCATCGAGCATCGAGCATCGAGCATCGAGCATCGAGCATCGAGCATCGAGCATCGAGCATCGAGCATCGAGCATCGAGCATCGAGCATCGAGCATCGAGCATTGAGCATTCAGCATTGAGCATTGAACATTGAGCATTAAGCATTGAGCATTGAGCATTGAGCATTGAGCATTGAGCATTGAGCATTGAGCATTGAGCATTAAACATTGAGCATTGAGCATTCAGCATTAAGTTTTAGGATCGGGGTCGCCTTTGGAGGATCGGGGTTCTGGTTTTAGGGTTGACCGCTTACAACACAACACACGCTTTGATTATTGTTAGTCTGGTTAGAGACTACAACCATTCTCAACACTACGCAAACTGTCACAGACTCTTGAACCGGGTTCAAGGGCGGAAATGTTTATTTCAGTTTGAAGCAACTCACAATATTTGGATGATATTTATAAGGAGTCGGTTAAGGAGGATCGATAGAACGGTTTTGGTTAAGGATTATGTTTCGGTTAGTAATAGTTCGGTTTTAGAGTAGGTAAGCAAGAAATAAGTAAAAGACACAAGACAAGATTTTTTATGGATGTTCGGAGCAAACCCTCCTACGTCACCCCTTCTTCTCAGATTATGAGAAGGATCTCCACTAACATTAAAAGTTACAACACTCATACAATGCCGGACGAGCCTAACTCGCTACTCGCCGGTTACACCACTTCACTCTGATGTAATAAAATAACTCGATATAACAACAATGCATTCGGTAAATGAAACAAATAATCACGCGTGAGATTTCTCTCTCTCTCTTAAGATATTTCAGAACCGTATTTAATAAAGACCCTTCGTCTTCCTTTTATAGTAGATGATATCCTAACAATCATCTTCTTCTCTCATCGTAGGATTGGTCAGTTTGAAACCACGCCGGTTCAGAGATGTTGCGTGCACATTTCATCTTTCTGACACTTGGCAAGCATGCATATACCAGTTAGGTATTGATGACGTAATTGGCTTGCAGTTTTGGACACGTGTCAAACATGCACCTTCCTGTTGTCTGATTCGGATCTTCGGATAAGCAGATCATCATTGTTTTTATCGCATGCATCTGATCCTTATCTTATCTTCTTGCGTTTTCCCAAGAAGCATCTATTTCGTCATATTACGTCATCTTGTATTTTGAAGTTTCCGATTGATCTTCTCGTAATATGATCCGGCTGGAATGAGAACTTTTCTTTGCTAGCCGGTCTGTTTGAAATATTGAAGTCGGTTCCTCTTGATCATGACTTGATCATCTGGAGCTGGATTACTTTGGTGTATTCTCCAGCCGGTTTATGCGGTCTCCAACCGGTTTATACGACTTGGTCTGTTCCTGCACATGAGAGTTAAGAGTAGTTTAGTTCTCTGGCCATTTAAAATTAACTTACTTAATTTTTCTAACAATTTCTCCTTTTTTGATTATTTAGAATAAATATTCAAAAATTGTAATGTGTGGCCGGTTTAAAATTAACTTACTTAATTTTTCAAACAATTTCTCCCTTTTTGATTATTTAAAATAAATATTCAAAACTTGTAATGTGTGGCCAGTTTTGAAAATATTGTTAACGATTTCTCCCTTTTTGATATTCTTCAAAGAAAAGTTTTAAAATAAGTTGGATTTTCATAAGATGTTTTGTATAATCGTAAATTTGAGATCTTAAGAAAACTAATTGAGTTCTGAAACAAAATATTGATAAGTAACATAAGTAAGTTCATAAGAAAATAAGCTAAGGATTGAATGATCCCTCCTTTTCCCTGTCCTTCCGCTTAGCTTCTACTTCCCTCCATTCTCTTTCTCTTGTCTGCGTCAATGCACCATTCGGTAAAGACACTTGATGTACCGGGATTATGTTGGTTAAACCGAAGACACCGCCTGCTGGTCTAGGTGGTTGAGATTATTGAGTAGTTATCAGTCCAAGGCTTGGTGATGCGATTGATGACTCAACTGCTTTCTTCTTCCTCGGGTTGAGTTGTGCAGAATCTTCTTCTTCATCAAGAAGTTCCTCGGACTGACCAATCGGTTGATGATCTTCAATGCTGATTCGTTCCACCTGTTTCATCAAGTTCGCAATCTGCTTTCTTTTACCCTTCTTCCTTGTTACCATTGAGTGCGGAGCTTGTATTGGCGTGGGTTCCGGTTGAGCAGCTTTTTCTTCCTCAGCGAGTTTCTTGTCTAGCATGAAGTCATTGTCTTCCGTTTCCATTCTCAACCGTTCCCTGTCTTCCTCTTCGGTATGAATTCGGCGAGCTGTTTCGGCATCTAAACGAATCTGCTCTTGAGTTCTAGTCGCTTGCAGCTTAGTCATCTCCTCAATCTGAGCTGCCATTGCTTGCATCATCTCGAGAAGCGGTGCGGTTGCCATTTCAACTTATTTATCAATCGTTGTCTTGATGGATGTTTGAACCGTTTCAACTATTTCAGCATGAATGGATGCCCGAACCGTTTCGACTAGATCGGCTTGTATGGTTGAAATTTTGGCGTCCGTAGCCATGTTGTATTCGTTAAGTGAGGAGGTGATTGTATCGATAATAACCCCTTGATTTGCTCAAGTCCCAGATTCTGATCAGTCTGAGATGGAGATTTGCCCCGGTTATCCTCGTTTTCAGTTTCATGCGGCTGAGGTCCCTCTTGCTAGTTTCCTGCCGATTTGGAAGATTCACTGATTCTAAAAATTGGTCTACTTTGAAACTAATCGGCATGTAGAAGAAGCAGTTTGCAAGTTTCTCCCCATTCTGCCTCTAGCCGGTTAAAATTGTTGATAAGGTCATCCCTTACTTTCTGGAACCGCTTAAACATTTTTAGTTCCATCGGAGTTAGTTCTTCTCCATCCGCTTTCTTGAATGCGTCATCTACCGCCTTTAGGTTGAAGTATTCTTCCATTGTCTCTGTTTTGGCATATGCAGCCTGGATGACTTCAGTACCTGTGAGTTTGAGAGCCTCCTATTCTAACTGCAAATGTTTCGATCAATATTCATTTCCATTGAAGTCAGGGATCATGTTAGAGAGCTTTGTTTCACATCTTAGTCGAACCCATAAGTGATACGGGCCGGCTATTTCGTCAGCCTCCTTATTCATGTCCCGAATGAACACTTGGAACATTGCTTCCTCCTCTTCTTCTGAAATGAGTACTTCAACGTCTGGTGTGAACTCTTGCACAGGAGTGTCTTCGATCATTACTTCTTTTCCTTTGGAAACTTGAGATGGACCTTCAGGTGTATTGGGTGGATTGGATGGCCCATCTTGGGCCGCTTTAGAGTTTGATCCGGTTGGAACGGATTTGTCCCCAACAGAACCGGATGGTTCCCTTTCTTCGATGTGTCCCTCCCGCGCCGGAGGAATGATGTTTTCAGAGTTGACCGCTTCTTCGGCCAAGTTGGCTGTAGTCTGACCGGTTGCTCCAACCTGATCAGTGTTCTGGAGGATACTCGTCACATCGTCTTCAGTTTCACGATTGACATTTTGAACCACATTCACAATTACCTACGAGGTTCTCAGTCCGATATCAGAGATTACATCGTCAAGGTTTTTGGTTGGAGACTTAGAACTTTGAGAGGCAATATTAACCTTTGTAGCCGGAATCTCCTTTGACTTGGACAAAGTTTCTTGGCTACCCGAGGATTTGGTTTTCCTTGATGAAATTGGTTCGGCCAAGTTTGGATGGACTATGTTGAGTGGGATTGGTTGAAGTAGCTGATCAGTCGGCTTGGGTAATTTTTCCGAAGATAGAGTTTTCTCGGAATCTTCCAGTTTCTTACTACTTTTCTTTGTTGATTTCTTTACCCTTCTCTTTTTCTGGGGAACTTCGGTTTGTTTAGCCTTTCCCTTTGGATCGGCTTCTTTGGAGCTCTTACCAACCGGTGCAGCCGGTCCGGCTTCCTTTGTTGTTTTGGCCCTTGTAGCTCTGAGTTTGGCCCATATATTCCGAAGTTAAAATGTTGGAGGAGGAAAGAGGTGTACCTTCGCCGATTTCGACGTGAAGAAAACGCAGAATCTTCCCAATCTGCATGACATAGGCTTGAACCCGACCGTTCGTTTTAGCCACCATCTCGCAAAATTGTTCGAATAGGACGCTTCCCTAGTTAATTTTGTCACTGCGGACAATTGCCATCAGCATTTGCAGCTTCAATTATGTCAAATTATCAAAGTTTCCTCCTTTTCCTTGAAGGGGTCTGGATATGATGTCCACCAGCCATCTGAACTCTTGCTTGAGTTTGTTCTTCCGGCTAGAGTGAGACACCAGATCCGTGTCATCACTTGAAATGGTTAGCCGGACAGCGTTAGATTCTGCTTCCGATAAACTTGATTTGAAATCTTTCCCAGTGTTCGGAAAACCGAAAGCTTCCGAAAAGGTTTTTTTTGTTATATCGACGGCCTTGGCGCACACGGTGGCGGAAATGGTTCTCTTCGTCAGAATCGCTCTTCCTAAGAACTCTTCAACTTCCGACTGGTGGACGAAGAACGGACCAGAAAGATAAGTTTCCAGCCCAGAATCCCTCACGAATTGGAGCACTACTTTGTGTTCTTCTGCAGCGTGTTCTTCGATATCGTTGAAATCGACCTGCAATATGTATTTGAAAAGTGCTTTATCTGATTCCATGGTAAAATATCTCAATGAAGAGGATGAAGATCGTGAGGAGTTGAATGTAGAAAGCTGTATGAATTTTTAGAGAGAGAAAGCTTGAGTGAATAATGAGGTGTTTCTTTCTTATATAGGTGAGCGGTTTTTAACGGTTAAGAATTGAACCGTCACTTCATTCTTCGTTTTGGCGCCAATTTTTCCTCCAAAAGTTACTGTCGTAACTTTGGGCGGTAATTGCGGAGATTAAATGTGGGCGGTAAGATTGGGCGGTAAAACCGTGGGTGGTAAACCGTGGGCAGTAAAACCGTTTGATGATAATTTTGAATTTTTCAGATATGTTTTGAGATTCATTGCCTTAACCATAAATTTTGTTAACCGGATGCTTTGGTTAACCAAAAGTTTCTGATGTTACTAGGATCAGATCCGGAAGGAAATTTGCGTGAAAAACCGGAAGATTAAAAATATAAGATTCTTATATTAAACCGGAAAAAGTGAGATAAGTGGTTATCTGGTCGTACAACAAAATGACCAGAATAACCGGAAGATACATAAATTCAAAGAAGGTCAAACCACTCTCCCTCTATCATTCTATCAACCCATTCATTCACGTTGTTGCCAGTCCGGTTCTCAATTCTTGTTATCCATCTTTCCAACATGGGTCGGGTCATGGTGTTGGCCGGTCCTACAGGAACTCCCGGTTTGAGATTGGGAAAGTGAGCTTGAAGGTATCGGCTGATCTGAGGAGCAAAGTCGATTCTTCCCCTTGGAGCTGAAATGAGTTTCTTCAAATTGTTGAAGAGATATGAGGCCTAGTTTATGGGTGATTGTGTGACGATTACGATCATGAGGTCGAAGGCCTCCCGGGTAGTTCTGATTAGTCATTCGGCCCATAATGGACCGTTGGATCAAGTCATGAAAGACTTGGTATTGGGGTGCAAGTTCATCATTATCACTGCAATCATCAACCGGATGAATAGAGCCGAAGAAGATGAAAGCATAGTTTTCTTTGGATGGAAAATGAGGTGTTGGGAAATCCGAAAACCCTTCGGATGGAAGTTGAAAAAAGTTGACAAATGACTCTTCGGTGAGCCGATGGAATGATCCGTCAATGATGGTCCTGATGCTGCCATCAGTGAGTATGTGCCCATTATTGAAAAACTCAAACACCTCCTCTTCGAGAATGGTGTTCGAACCCTCAAGAAATCATTGCAGCCATGATTCGACGATGAGTGAAAAGATGGTTTCTTCAAACCTAGAGTTTAATACTTCGTAGAAGTCGACAATAACAGTGTTTCGGATTTCATCATTCATTTTCAAAAGATGGATTGAGAAGAGGATGAATGAGGTTTGAAGATTCAAGCTTAGAGAGAGAAGGATATTTCTGAAGTGTGATTTGCTGAAGAAGAATGAAGTCCCTTTTATAGTGCAGGCGGATGGAGTGCATTTAATGAAAATATTTTGAAAAATCAGACCGTTTATGTATGGTCATAAATGCTTATCAATTTTCAAGGGAATAATCTGTTTAGGAAGGATAGTCAGTAGGTTGTCTAGTCTATCCGGATTAGGCATGCTTTTTGGGAGGCGAATATTTCAGTTTTCAAGACTGATTTGATATTGTTTGATGTAGAGCATTTAATGTCTTTATTTTCTAAAGATTTTGACGGGAGAGGAAATAAAAGATTTTCATTAAGGAAAGTGCCAAACCGGAAGTACAACAAAATTACCGGTTTGATAATAGAAAGATAAGTAAAAGATTAGACATTTGATGATCCAGCGGCTTGATTCTTCTTAGCTCTTGCCGCTTCCCACCGGTCGACAGCTCTTGGATTCTCTCCTTCGTGAGCACATGCTTCGGGTGGAGAGTGACGAAAGGACCAGAATGAATGTCTAGGCTTTCACAAAAACCGCTTAGCTGAGGAGCGTAACCAGTTTTGTTTGAAATGATCATCTTCTTCAGATTGCTGAAGATGATCCATGACCAGTTTACCGGTGTCCCGACCGTGATGGCAGTCATCATTTCGAAGATTCTCTGGGTATAGTAGTAGCTCTTCTCTCTACCCAGAACAAACTTTCCCAGAATCTCACTCAGAATCTGGTACTTGTGAGAAAGTTGACTCTTAGCACCCAGGGCTTAACTGGGATGTTGGAGTTTGAGAACTTATGACACATTTCTTCAATGGTCACCAGGGAGTAAGTGAGGTCGGTTACCCCTTTAGTGGGTAAACCGCAATATTCAGCGAAATCCGTGTCGCTGAATAGTAATGATTGACCGTAGACTCGTGCCACGATAACGTCTCGGTGCACTTCTTTTGTTGTTTCGAAGAACTCATCGACTACCAAGTAGTCGATGATAAATCTGTTCTCCAAAAACTTTATTAACCCGCTTCTTTCAATGGCTAAGAACATTTCTTTGATGTCATGATCCTCGTATTGATATATGGAGTTGAAATCAGCCAACAAGATCTTTTTAGCGAGTGGATCGGAATTCATGTGATGGGTTTAGTTCAAGAGATTTGTGAATAGTGAATTTGTGAAATGTTTTGAAGGATGAAGGATTGTTTAAATAGTCAGGGTTCGGCTAGGTTAGTAGGTTAAGCATGCTTAGTGATGTCATCGGTTAATTAATAGGAGTTAACTTGTTTAAGTGTAGAATGTTTTATTTCCAATGCAAAAATAATCATTACTAAAGATTTTCATGATGACAATAATATTTTGACGAGATGTTATTCTCCCTCTCTTGATGATGGACACATGTCGTCATCTCGATTGAGGTCTCCCAAAAACTTGAATGTCCCACTTGTACTCTTTCGATCGATTTTGCAGCCTGCATAGTCTGTGTCTGAGTAACTAATGAGGTTGAAACTTGAATCTTTTGGGTACCAAAGTCCCACATCTTGAGTCCCTTTTAAATATTTTAGAATCCTTTTAGCCGCGGTATAGTGTGATTACTTTGGATTCGCTTGAAATCTCCCGCATACTCCAACCGCAAACAGGATGTCCGGTCGGCTGGCTGTTAGATAAAGCAGTGACCCATTAATTCCTCGATATGTCGTGATGTCGACGGTTTGACCATCCTCATCTTTGTCTAGCTTTATGGAAGAGTTTATCGGTGTAGCCGCCTCAACACATGTGTCCATTCCAAATTTCTTCAACAGTTCGGTTGTCTACTTTGGCTGGCTTACGAATGTTTCGGTTTCGATCTGCTTAACCTGAAGCCCTAGGAAGAAACTCAGTTCTCCCATCATACTCATTTGAAATTTGTCAGTCATCATTTTTGAGAATTTATCACATAACTTTGGATCGGTTGATCTGAAAATAATATCATCAACATGGATTTGAACAAGTAATATGTGTTCCTTTTTCTCAAATTTGAAAAGAGTTTTATCGACTGAACCTATTGTAAACTTGTGATCAAATAAGAATTGCGTTAATGTATCATACCAGGCTCTCGGAGCCTGTTTCAAACCGTAAAGGGCTTTGTTTAGCCGGTAAACATGATTTTTGTGTTTTGGATATTTGAAACTTGGAGGTTGATTAACATACACCTCTTCATTTATTTTACCGTTTAGAAAAGCGCTTTTAACATCCATTTGAAAGACTTTGAAATTTTTGAAAGCTGCAAATGCTAGAAATATTCTATTGGCTTCAAGTCTAGCTACATGAGCAAATGATTCTTCAAAATCAATGCCTTCTTCCAATTTATAGCCTTGAGCCACTAACCGGGCCTTGTTCCTCGTAACTAAACCTTCTTCATTGAGTTTATTTCTGAATACCCGTCGTGTTCCTATAACCGGTTTATATTTCAGTCTAGAGACTAGGTACCAGACTTCATTTCTCTCAAACTCGTTTAGTTCCTCTTGCATTGCTAGGATCCAATCAGGATCTAACAAAGCTTCATCCACATTTTTCGGCTTAATTTGTGATATGAAAGTTGAGTTTTCATAGTGTTCCAAATTTTGTTGCCTAGTTCGGATGGGTGATGAGATGTTACCTATTATTAGTTCAAGAGGATGATTCTTATTCCTTCTGAGATTTATCTGAGACGTGTCTTCTAATCGTTCGTTTGGCTGATCAAGGTTAGGCTGATCAAGGTTAGAGGTGTTTTCCTCCAAATTCTTGAAGATTCGACCGTTAGCTCCTTATCAGTATTTAACCAACCCTTAGAGCAACGGACAATCAACCGAAGCATCATACAACGAACAAGCATTCTGATTTTGCAGAGAGAGACTACTCAATCATCTTGCTTACTGAACTTACATTCTTGAAGCTTCTTTCTGATTGTACTATGTGTGAATCGAGAGAGAGAGCTAGAATCAAAACACCATTAACTGAGTGATATTCTTTATCTTCCTGTAATTGAACAGAAAGTGTTCTGTTCAATAGTGAGCTAAGTGTGT
The DNA here is from genome assembly GCF_907164915.1 of Impatiens glandulifera. Classification (NCBI taxonomy): domain Eukaryota; kingdom Viridiplantae; phylum Streptophyta; class Magnoliopsida; order Ericales; family Balsaminaceae; genus Impatiens; species Impatiens glandulifera. The sequence continues at coordinate 118,246 of NW_025919114.1, forward strand.
GTGTAAACTGTATTTGATTCTTATCATTTAGTGAATCCTTCTGGTGGTTGGAAGAAGGGGTGACGTAGGAGAGTTTCTCCGAACATCCATAAACAAACTGTTGTGTTCTTCATTTTCTATCATCTTTTCTTTTTTCATCTTGTGCTTCAAACCCAAGTAAACAATTCAATCTTGAATCCGTTTCAAGTGTTTACACAAGTTTGCGTAGAATAGAAAGTGAATTAAATCCTTAACATGATTTCTTTCAAACTGTTTTTCATAAACCTTTATCCTTAGCCAGAACTCAGTCTCTAACGATAAAGCCGATCCTATCAATTGGTATCAGAGCCTTGATTCTATTATCAAGCATCAAGAACCCAAAGCATGTCTTGCCTCAATGAAATTCCTCTTCTGTCAAAGGACAACTATGTTGTGTGGATGGTAAGAATGCAAGCTCACTTGGCCGCTATTGACTATGACATGTGGAGCGTTATCTCCGATGGCCCCTTAAAGATTTCAAATCCAAGAAGTGAGTGGACCACTGAAGATAAGGTGACAAACAACCTGGATAATGTTGCTAAGGACATTTTGTTTCAATCTCTCAACCCAAATATATTATGTGAGATCAAGTCCTGTTCAACTGCAAAAGAAATATGGGATTAGCTCAGCCAGATCCATGGTGTGAGCTCTCAAGCAAAGAAGAATCAGAACGCATTCATTTGCAGCCAGAACAAATCTAGATGGGCTGACAGTGATACTGAGGAGTCTCCCACCGAAAAAGAGAATGAAGCTGTAACGTGTCTGATGGCAGATGACCAATCTAAGGTAAATGATATTTCTGCACCAGAATTTACAAACGAGGAGTTAACTAATGAACTCAATGAAATGGCTATTGAGTACAAAAAGTTAGCTGACTCTTTTTATGAAATGAAAGTTAAATATGAATCAACTGTTCCCTTTTCAAAGCAAGAACCTGAATCAAATGTTCTTGATGAAAACTTGATAGATATCTCATCTGAAAATGAGATGCTCAAGGAACAGATACAAATCCTTTCATCTGAAAATAAGAGACTGAACTACATTGTCAGTGCATGGACAAGGTCTGGTGATGCTGTTAGATATCAGATCGGCATGTTGAAACCTGCTGGATCTAGATCCGGTTTGGGATTTGATAGTAATGATCCTGACCTGTCCTGCAAAAAGATAAAGCCAAATGACAAACTTAAGCCAATAAGCTTTGTCAAAGGAAGTATGACTGATATTGAATCTGATCCTATTCATGAAGAAGTTCTTTTAAAAATGAAATAGTTTATAGTCCACCAACTGTTAGATGGCTTAAGAATAAGCTTGAAAAGGCTAATAAGTATGGTAAATTAAAACCTGACTCTAAGTCAAGGAGTTTTAAAAGAAAATCTTCTTTAAAAACTAAAGGATCAGTGGCTAGCAGGAAGTCATCTGCTAAGTCAAAAACCTATGCATTAATCACAACACATAATTGGAAATCCATCAGAATAACTCAAATATGGATTCCTAAGGGACTGATTGACCGAGGACCCAATTGAAGATGGGTACCAAAAGATTGTAATTATGTATTTATGTAGGTACAAATAAATGAAGGACTGGAGGAATCTGTATGGTATCTTGATAGCGGATGTTCTAGGCATATGACAGGAAACAGACGACTCCTCACTGATATATCAGATTGCTCTGGACCTAAAATCACCTTTGGTGACAACAAGAAGGGTAAGAACATTGGTGACTCCATGGTAACCTAACGATTAATGATGTTTTGTTGGTTGACAACTTGTGTTATAATTTAATCAGCATCGGTCAACTATGTGATAATGGTTTGTCAATAGATTTTCAAACTCATGCATGTTTAGTTAAGGACCAAAATGGAAACATTCTATTAACTGGAAATAGAGTAGGAAACTCATATAAAATGAATTGGCAAAAAGAGACATCTGACCCTATGTGCATGATTGTTAAGAATGACTAGAAATGGTTATGGCATAAACGTTTGAACCATTTGAACTTTAAAACCATTAACAACATATGTTCAAATAACTTAGTTATTGGTTTACCTAATCTTCAGTTTTCAAAGGACAAGATTTGCACTGCTTGCTAGTTAGGCAAACAGGGCAGATCATCGTTCAAAAGCAAAGGAAAATCACAATCCAGCCGTATCTTAGAACTTTTACATATGGATCTCTTTGGTCCAATTCCTGAAAAAAGTGTAGGAGGAATGAGATTTGCCTTAATTGTTATTGATGATTTTTCACGTTTTACATGGGTTGCATTTTTGCCATCAAAAGATAAAACTGCTGAAAATTTGATCAGAATATTTAGAGGCATTCAGAATCAGAAATCTCTGAATATCTCATGTATTAGAAGTGATCAAGGAACTGAATTCACTAACAGATTTCTATCATCTTATCTTGAGGAGAATGAAATTAGGCACGAGTTGTCTAGTGCCAGAACTCCACAGCAAAACGGCATTGCTGAGAGAAGAGTGAGAACTCTGAAAGAAGCAGCTAGATCTATGTTTGTTGAATCAGATGTTCCTCAGAGGTTCTGGGCAGAAGCCATTAGTACTGCCTGTTATACTCAAAATCGTTCAATTATTAACAAACGTTTTGATAAAACTCTTTATGAACTATATTATGGGAGAATTCTCACAGTTTCTTATTTTAAGATTTTTGGATGTAAATGTTTTATCCATAACAATGGAAAGGTTTACTTAACTGCTTTTGATGCTAAAGCAGATGAGGGATTTATGTTGGGATACTCATCAGTAAGCAAGGCTTACAAAGTATACAACAAAAGAACTCAGACTGTTGAAGAATCCCTTCATGTAATTTTTGATGAGCCTGTTGAGAGCAAATCCAAAGAACCCACTGATCTTACTGACAGACTGCAAGCGGCTAGTCTTGAGTCTGTAAGTGAAGAAAAAGAAACATTGGACAAGCGAATGGCTCTATCTGATCATGTGACTGATCCGATTGAAGCTCAACTAGACGTACAAACTCCTGTTCAATAAGAAGTTGAGAGTTTGGATGTCGCGGTGTCACCGGCTCAGATTACCAATCCTCTTGGTTCCAACTTCAGATGGAACATAAATCATCCACCAGATCCCCTCTCCTATCCTAGTGGCAACAAGAGGTGGATATCCCCCAGACCTCCATGAGGTCCTAGGTTCGAGCCCGTCAGGCGGCATGTTCTGCGCCTGGTTAATTGGTTAAGTATGTTTGCGGGCTATGTACTTAACCCGCGGGGATTAGTCGCACTCCATAGGAGTAGCGGAACCCAGCGTTCTCAAAAAAAAAAAAATCATCCACCAGAACTGATAATTGGAAATCCTTTCTCTCCTCGAAGGACAAGACGTCAACTGATGGATGAAATGGCCAATTCTGCATTTATTTCTCAAATTGAACCTAAGAAAATTGGTGAAGCTATAATTGATCCAGATTGGATCAATGCTATGCAAGAGGAGTTAAACCAATTTGATAGAAATAAAGTGTGGTATCTCACTCCTAAACCATCTGATAAGTCAGTCATAGGAACAAGATGGGTTTTTAGAAACAAGCTTAGTGAAGACGGCTTAGTTATAAGAAACAAGGCTCGTTTAGTGTCTGAAGGATACAGAACAGAGGAAGGTATTGATTTTGATGAGTCTTTTGCACCGGTTGCAAGACTAGAGGCAATCAGAATCTTCCTAGCATATGCATCATTTAAGAATTTTAACGTTTTTCAAATGGATGTGAAAAGTGCATTTTTAAATGGAAAATTAAGTGAAGAAATATATGTTGAGCAACCCCCTGGTTTCATAGATCATGTTTTACCTGATCATGTTTATAGACTTAACAAAGAATTGTATGGTCTAAAACAAGCTCCTAGAGCTTGGTATGACACTCTAACCAATTTCTTATTTGATCATGATTTTGTTGTTGGAACAGTGGATAAAACCCTGTTCAGATTTGCTAAAGACTACCATATACTACTTGTTCAGATATATGTTGATGACATTATCTTTGGGTCAACTAACCCCAAACTACGTGAGAAATTTGCCAAGCTAATGTAGGATAGGTTTGAAATGAGCATGATGGGAGAACTTACATTCTTCCTTGGGCTTCAGATCCGTCAGCTGGAAAACGGAAACCTCATCAATCAAGCCAAATACACCAAAGAACTGCTAAAGAAATTTGGTTTGGAAAATTGTTCTGCAGCAGCTACTCCTATGAGTTCCTCAGTCAAATTGGACAAAGATGAAGGTGGCCAAAGCGTAGATGTTACAGCATATAGAGGACTCATCGGTTCCTTGCTATATTTAACTGCCAGCAGGCCAGACATTCAATTTGCTGTTGGTGTCTATGGCAGATTTTAGGCTGATCCTAAACTCTCTCATTTCACTTCTACTAAACGTATTCTTAAATATTTGAAGGGAACTCAAAATGTGGGACTGTGGTATCCGAAGGATTCCAGTTTCAATTTAATTAGTTTCTCAGATGCAGATTATGCAGGATGCAAAATTGATAGAAAAAGCACAAGTGGAACTTGCCAGTTCCTTGGAGATCGTCTAGTCACATGGTTCAGCAAGAAGCAGACCTGTGTGGCAACCTCTACAGCTGAAGTAGAGTATCTTGTAGCTGGTAGTTGCTGCTCTCAAGTTCTGTGGATTCAACAACAACTCAGAGACTATGGAATTGAGGCTGATGAATCTCCAATTTTTTGCGGCAACACGAGTGCCATCGCAATATCCTATAACCCTGTTCTGCATTCTCGGACAAAGCATATTGAAATCAGGCATCATTTCATTCGAGAACACGTCAATCAGAAGCAAATCCGTCTTGAACATGTTCCCACAGATGAACAAACTGTAGACATTTTCACGAAACCTCTTCCGGAAGCTAAGTTTTCTCATTTTAGAAACATGCTAGGTCTTGTTGATCTTGATTGACGTAATTATGTGCATAAATTGAGGGGGAACGTATTGTTCAAAACAAAACTGAACAGATATGAAAGACGGATGTTCTAATTCGTCCTAAGGATTCAGAGTTTAAGAAACACAGATACTTAGACGAACATCTCCCTTAGCGGTTTCAACTTTATATGAAATCATTGTCTTGGTTATTTTAACCTGCTTGATTAGACGGATGCATCTATTAGACGGGCACGTCTAATAGACGTTAGAAATTTTTACGTCATGAGCAAGAGGATGCTCACGTCTAATCAGACACGCGTGTATCACGTGCTGTTATAGCATAATTAGACGCACACGTCTAATAGACTGATTTTCAAAAGAAGAATAAAAACGTCTAATTACTGGTGTAATTAGACTCTTCATCTTCTGGCAATTAGGACAGCTGTCCTTTTAATGATGTCTGTTTGAGTTATCTTTCCCGCCGAAAAATAAATCAGTCATTCCTCAAAAGAATTGAAGACACATGTCTCTCAATATGCAAGAAATGACTAATATTTCTAACATCTTTTTCTTGTACATTTAGTATTAGACGTTCTATTTCATGCTAACATTAAATGCTGTGTATTGGGAAATGTCTTTTTAAATTCTTGACGGTAGAAGTAATCATTAGCTTTCTTCTTCATGATCAAAACCCCAGTATTAATAGGTTCATTCTCTCTAAAAGGTTAGAAGATCCCTGAAATCTCTCTTTCTCTCTTTAGAAATTGAACCTTTTGAATCTCTCAATCCTTTGTTCTTCAAATCAACATGCTGCCCTTCCGACCAAAATCGATTCAGGTGGACTTTCAATCTGTTTCCACTCTTGAATCTCCGGGCATGCAAAGGATGTTCGACTCTCTAAAAGCTACAGGGCTGAGAAGATTCCTCACCCCTCATGAAACTTATCATGAACAACTCGTTAATGAGTTCTTCCAAACCGCTAGCTTCTATCAAGATAGTGTCATTGCTGGTGCTGTAATGGTCCAGATGGTATGACTCACAGAAGAATCTTTTGGTGAGTTTTTCCATCTCCCAATAGAAGGTATTGATGACTTCTCTTCTACTCACCCTAACCTCATGATTTCAATGATCAAAGTCTTTTCTGATTCCCCTGAAGTAGATATTCATGGAGAGAAGAACCTTCTGAAGGTTGAATATGCTCTTCTAAGTGATATAATTTCTAAATCCCTTCTATCTAAAGAAACCTCCTACAAGTATTGTACGAAGGTTTTTCAGAAAATGGTTGCTATCACCAAGGGTGTTCCTGTGAACTGGACAATCTTCCTCTTCGGGAATCTTGTCAGAATGGTTGTAGCTAGAAAGAAGATCTTTGGCTTTGATGGTCCTCTCAGTTCCTTTCTCTGTCATCGTCTAAACGAATCTGGTAAGAGTTTCTCCCTCCCTTCTAAGATCCTGAACTACCAGAAAGTGGTAGATTATATTCAAAGGGTGGAAATGCTCAAATCTAAGAAACGTAAAAGTGAAGACTCCAACTCTTTCGTAATTGCTGTCTTAGAGGCATCTTAGGCTGAAGTGTATCCCGTCTAGAAGTTATGACCAGGGAGAAGAAGAAGAAGACTAATGATTAAATGTCTTTTTTTAGTTATTTTTGAATGTATTTATAATGCTTTTGGTAAAATTATCATGGTTACAATGAACAATGTTTGAGTGTTTCTTCTGAAAACACTTATATGTGATTAACGTAGATGTTTTTGAATGATTACTTGCATGTTATCCGTTTGTTTGTTTATTGGATGAATGCATGTTGTGTTATATGTATGCAGATTTGCAATTTCTTCATCGAAAAGGGGGAAACTGTTGGGTCAAATTATTTTGACTAAGTGTTGAAATAATTTATCCCTTGGTATTTTGATGATGAAATAATTTATAAGTTTTGATACAGGTGTATTAAGACAAACATGTCTTTAGACTTGGTTCTAATGAAGGTCATTAGACCGATTTTGATCTCCATTCGCATTAAGTTAGACGCAAGTCTAATGAAATTAGACGCTCAGTTTGACTCATCGGAGTTAGACGGGGGCAGTCTAATAGACGCATAAATTAGACGTAAGTCTAATAGAATTAGACGAACAGTCTAACTTATCGGAGTTAGACGTGTAAGTCTAATAAACGTGTAAAGAATTAGATGGGTAGTCTAATGAATACACGGAATTAGACGTGAATCTAATTGAATTAGACGAACAGTCTAACTCATCGGAGTTAGACGTTTAAGTCTAATAGACGTGTAAAGAATTAGACGAGTAGTCTAATGAATACACGGAATTAGACGTGAGTTTAATAGAATTAGACGAACAGTCTAACTCATCAGAGTTAGACGTGTAAGTCTAATAGACATGTAAAGAATTAGACGGATGGTCTAATGAATACACGGAATTAGACGTGGTAGTCTAACTTAGTGGAGTTAGACGTACCAGTCTAATGGTTATTATAATTAGACAAATTGTCTAATTAGTGAAAGTTAGACGTGGGTGTAACTCCTTCAGATAAGTCTGAGGTAGAACCGGAATTAGACGTTGTAGTCTAACTTAGTAGAGTTAGACGTACCAGTCTAATAGTTATTATAATTAGACGAATTGTCTAATTAGTGAAAGTTAGACGTGGGTCTAACTCCTTCAGATAAGTCTGTGGTAGAACCAGAATTAGACGTGGTAGTCTAACTCAGTGGAGTTAGACGTACCATTCTAATGGTTATTATAATTAGACGGGCTGTCTAATTATTGAAAGTTAGACGTGGGTCTAACTCCTTCAGACAAGTCTGAGGTAGAACCGGAATTAGACGTGGTAGTCTAACTCAGTAGAGATAGACGTACCAGTCTAATGGTTATTATAATTATACGGATTGTCTAATTAGTGAAAGTTTGACGTGGGTCTAACTCCTTCAGACAAGTCTGAGGTAGAACCAGAATTAGACGTGGTAGTCTAACTCAATGGAGTTAGACGTACATGTCTAATGGTTGTTTGTATTAGACGCGAGTCTAAGTACATTAGACCAGGTTGTCTAATAGACGCTTTTAATCAGAAGGAGTTGACTTATTTCATTAGACTGATACGTCTAACTGAAATACGTCTAATGCTTTGATTCAAGCAGTACGCTTGAATCTAGCATTTCTCCTACCCACGTGCTATAGCTGTACCCTATTTCTGCTTCACTTTCCTGTGAAGATTAGTACAACAGCTATATGCATCCAATCAAGGAATGCCACGTATGAGAATTTTCCTCACATTACCCGTTTTGCAGGTACATCCCTGATGGAATATTCGGCGCACTACCAGTTCGGTACGGCCACGATCGTTGTGCTCAGAGTCTGCTGTGTACAATGGAGGCTTTCCAATGGAAGAGTGCCACGTATCATTCTTGAAGATTCGACCGTTAGCTCCTTATCAGTATTTAACCAACCCTTAGAGCAACGGACAATCAACCGAAGCATCATACAACGAACAAGCATTCTGATTTTGCAGAGAGAGACTACTCAATCATCTTGCTTACTGAACTTACATTCTTGAAGCTTCTTTCTGATTGTACTATGTGTGAATCGAGAGAGAGAGCTAGAATCAAAACACCATTAACTGAGTGATATTCTTTATCTTCCTGTAATTGAACAGAAAGTGTTATGTTCAATAGTGAGCTAAGTGTGTGTGTAAACTGTATTTGATTCTTATCATTTAGTGAATCCTTCCGGTGGTTGGAAGAAGGGGTGACGTAGGAGAGTTTCTCCGAATATCCATAAACAAACTGTTATGTTCTTCATTTTCTGTCATCTGTTCTTTTTTCATCTTGTGCTTCAAACCCAAGTAAACAATTCCTCCTTGAATCTGTTTCAAGTGTTTACACAAGTTTGCGTAGAATAGAAAACGAATTAAATCCTTAACATGATTTCTTTCAAACTGTTTTTCATAAGCCTTCATCTTTAGCCAGACCCCAGTCTCTAACGATAAAGCCGATCCTATCAATACCATACAGATTTCTCCATCCCATTATTTATTTGTACCTACACAAAACAATATTTACAATCTTTTGGTACCCACATTTAATTGGGTTCTCGGTCAATCAGTCCCTTAGGAATCCATATTTGAGTTATTCTGATGGATTTCCCATTTTATGCTGTGATTAATGCGTATGTTTTTGACTTAGTAGACGAATTTCTGCTAGCCACTGATCCCTTAGTTTTTGAAGAAGACTTTCTTTTAAAACTCCTTGACTTTGAGTCAAGTTTTAGATTGCCAAACTTGTTGGCTGCTTCTAACTTATTTTTTATCAATTGATAGGATCGGCTTAATCAATAGAGACGGGGGTCTGGCGATTCATGAAGTCTTATGAAAAACGGTTTGAAAGAAATCTTGTTAGGGATTTGATTCACTTTATATTCTACGCAAACCCTTATAAACACTTGAAACAAAATTAAGGCGGAAATGTTTACTTAGGATTTAAGCTTAAGATGAAAAATGAGAAGATGACAGAAATGAACAACACATCAATTTGTTTATGAATGATAGGAGCAAACTCTCATACGTCACCCCTTCTTCCAACCACTGGAAGGATTCACTATAATATGATTTGAATCAAATAAAGTTTGCACACACTTAGCTCACTGTTGAATAGAACACACTCTGTTCAACTTACAAGATGAAGAATATCACTCAGCTAAAGGATACTTTTGATTATAACTCTCTTTTGATTAACACACAGTAAAGCAAGAAAATAGCTAACAGTTTCAGTAATCTATATATCAAAATGATCGATTGAATTGTCTTTCTGTAATTTCGGCCGATAGATTGAATGCTCGAGAGATTGTCCGTTGTCCTTAAGAATCTCTAAATATGAACAGGTACCAACGGTCGAATCTTCATAATGATACGTGGCACTCTTCCATTGGAACGCCTCCATAGTACATAGCAGACTATGAATACAAGGATCGTGGCCGTACACAACAGGTAGTGCGCTTAATATTCTTCAGAGATTTACCTACAAAACAAGTAGTGGGAAGGATATTCGCTTCAGTGTCATTAGTTAATTGGATGTATCGGGCTGTCGTACTGATCTTCACTAGAAATTGGAGCAGAAGTAACGTATAACTATAGCATGTGGGTAGGCGTGTGCTAGCTTCAAGCAACTGCTCAAGCAAGGCATTAGATGTATTTCAATTAGACGACCTCGTCTAATGAAATCAAATGTCCCCGTCTAATAACAAAATCTAATAGACCACCTGGTCTAATGGGATTAGACTTACGTCTAATTACAATCATTTCAGACCAATCTGAAGGAGTTAGATTGTATGTCTAACTTTCACCAGTTAGACTCCACGTCTAACTTTCTCTTTCTATTAGACTGCATGTCTAACTCCATGAGTTAGACTGCACGTTTAATTACGGTTCACATTCAGACTAGTCTGAAGGAGTAAGACTACACGTCTAACTTTCACAATCCATTAGACTGCACGTCTAACTCCACGAGTTAGACTGCACGTCTAACTCCACAAGTTAGACCGCACGTTTAATTATGAGTCCATTAGACTGCACGTCTAACACCATGAGTTAGACAACACGTCTAACTCCACGAGTTAGATTGCACGTCTAATTACGGATCTATTAGACTGCACGTCAAACTCCACGAGTTAGAATACACGTTTAATTACGAGTCCATTAGATTGCACGTCTAACTCCACGAGTTAGATTGCACGTTTAATTACGGAGTTCATTAGACTGCACGTCCAATTACGGAGTCCATTAGACTGCACGTCTAACTCCACGAGTTAGACTGCACGTCTAATTACGGATTTATTAGACTGCACGTCTAACTCCATGAGTTAGATTGCACGTCTAATTACGGATTCATTAGACTGCACGTCTAACTCCACGATTTAAACTACACGTTTAATGACGAGTCTATTAGACTACACGTCTAACTCCATGAGTTAGACTGCACATCTAATTACGAGTCTATTACAATGCACGTCTAACACCATGAATCTAATACCAAATCGGTCTAATGAACCTCATTAGAACCAAGTCTAATGAAATCTAATTTCAATACACCTGTATCAAAAACAATTAGACGTATATATAATCCATTCATCATTTCATCATCAAAATTCATATGGTCAAACTATTTCAACACATGGTCAAAATAATTTGACCTAACACTTGATGCTTGATGCTTGATGCTTGATGCATGATGCATGATGCTTGACGCTTGATGCTTGACGCTTGATGCTTGATGCTTGATGCATGATGCTTGACGCTTGATGCTTGACGCTTGATGCTTGATGCTTGATGCTTGATGCTTGATGCTTGATGCTTGATGCTTGATGCTTGATTCTTGATGCTTGATGCTTGATGCTTGATGCTTGATGCTTGATTCTTGATGCTTGATGCTTGATGCTTGATGCTTGATGCTTGATGCTTGATGCTTGATGCTTGATGCTTGATGCTTGATGCTTGATGCTTGATGCTTGATGCTTGATGCTTGATGCTTGATGCTTGATGCTTGATGCTTGATGCTTGATGCTTGATGCTTGATGCTTGATGCTTGATGCTTGATGCTTGATGCTTGATGCTTGATGCTTGATTCTTGATGCTTGATGCTTGATGCTTGATGCTTGATGCTTGATGCTTGAAGCTTGATGCTTGATGCTTGATGCTTGATGCTTGATGCTTGATGCTTGATTCTTGATGCTTGATGCTTAATGCTTGATACTTATTAATGGATGTTCGATTATTGATGCTTGATGCTTGTTAATTGTTGATTGTTACTTGTTTCTTGTTGCTCGATAATTGTTGCTTGATGCTTGATGCTTGATGCTTAATTCTTGATGCTTGATTTTTGATGCTTGATACTTAATGATTAATGCTTGATACTTGATGCATCATGATTAATTCTTGATGTTTAATGCTTGATGCTTGATGATTCATGTTTGATGCTTGATAATTGATTCTTGGTGCTAGGTGTTTGATTCTTGATGCTTGATGCTTGATTCTTGTTTATAGATGCTTGTTGTTTGTTGCTTTTTTCCTGTCACTTGTTGCTCGAAGCTTGTTGATTGATGTCTATTTTTTTATGCTTGATTCTTGATGCTTATTGTTTGTTTCTTGATGCTTCATGCTTAATGTTAGATGCTTTATGCATAATGCTTAATGCTTAATTCTTATCGATTAATGCCTAATGCCTAATGCCTAACGCCTAACGCCTAACGCGTAATGCCTAATGCCTAACGCCTAACGCCTAACGCCTACGCCTAACGCCTAACGCCTAACGCCTAACGCTTATTGCTTAAATAATATAATATATTTGATATATTATTTTTAGTTTAATATAATATATTTTATATGCATTATCAATTCCATCAGAAAGAATTACTTAATTTCATATTTTTGAAATCAAATAATTAGAAGAAAAATCTTGTTTAATTTGAGAATAATGTGACAAGCGTGCCAATATTATGGGATGTAAAAATACAACCGAAAATAAATATTTAAGCGCTTCGGTCAAAGATGCTTGAAACACTATAATGATTTCTTTTGTAGAAATTATGTGAAATGGTGAATATTTATTTGATTAAATATAATAGTTTCTTTTTATAGAAATAAGTATTAAAATAAATAATTTAATTGATTAAATTTTTTAATTTTTTTATGTATAGGTTAGGTAAAGAATGATTTTCATTAATAAACATTCTTATTTTTTGTATAGAAATTAGTATGAATGATTTATTTATTTAAATATTCACAATAGTAGTTATCTAATTTATTGAATAATAAGTATAACAAAAGAAAATTTATTAAATAATTGTGTGACAATCTCTTGATTAGAAAATCCTTGAATTAATTCACACATATATGTGCGATTTAAAAAGATACCAACACGAATATGGGCTCTAATATTTTTATTGGTAATAACACAAATATTATTGTGTATATTATGATAAGTAAACAGATAATTTATTGTTAGAGAAATATGTTCTCTAAAAAAAATAAAGTTGCGCAATTTTACAAAAAGAAATAAAATAACAATAAAATATCTTATTTATATTTATTAAGTTGGTGTTCAAATCGATATTTTAAATTTGACGATTTTGAAATAAAAAATGTGTAATTTCTTTGACATTATTTTCATAAAAATTTGTAGAACCAATATCTTCAAAAAGATTTTTTGAAATAGATGAAAAAGAAAATTTATAAATTTTTTTATGACTTAAAAACAAATTTTATAATAATGTTATGAAAATTGAATCATACTTTGATTAAAAATTAATGTGACAATTATATATATCATGAAGACAATGTAAATTATTTCATTACGTGACTTTTGTACGATATTTTTATTGTTGAAAATTATAATAATAATGATTAAAATCCACTAAGGTCGTAATTGCACTATACGAAATATAATGTTGTTATCAAATGATATATTTATATTATTAAATGAAAAAAATTATGTCCGCAAGTGAATATGTTTACACTTGAAAGTGCAATCTACGGATGAAAATCTTCTAAGAAAATTATGATTAATATATTAAACGTTATAATCTATATTTTTGATTTATGTCGAAAAATAAAACATTTTTATGAAAAATATATAATTGCATACACGAATACAGAATAGTTTAAAGACATTTTGTCTACTAGTTAGTCAAGTAAACAATATTTTCATAAAAAAAATTTAAATTGTAAGCATTTACGAATCACTATGCTTATTATTAGAAGATGTTCCAATGTTATCTAAGAATGTACCAACGGGAATTTCTAACCATTGTGATAGTAATTTGAAATTTGACAAGCTTAGTGTAGATGACAAGTCTAAATATAAACGTTTTAGACATAATATCATTAGACTATACTCTCTAATGGAGTTATTAAATTTGACTATGTAAGCCAAAGATAACATTTTAGATCCACTAACCAAATTATTTAATGGAGAGTTAGTTTGAAAGTCTTTTAAGACATGAGCCTACTATAAGTTGGAATGAAATAAAACCCAACATATACAGACTAAATATCCCAAGAACTAGGTTCAATGAGACAACCTAATTATACTTACTTGTACAATTATTGTTGAGTATTAAACCTATAACGAAACAATATATATTTTTACGAGGATAAAATAATGATTTTAATGATTTTTGTGAGCAAAAAGATCACCTATGTGAGGGACAAGTGGGGGCGCTTTGAAAGAATTACACAACTAAATTTTAGACCCTCTCACAGAACCAGACGTGTGTTTCATGACCAAAACGAACACAGCCATGAAAGCTTGACATGTATTAGGAAAATTTCTATATGAAAGTGTAATCGTTTACACAGATGGTAGAATATTTGAAGGAAATCGAGTTTCCTATTTAACTAGTAAAATTATATACTTTCATAAGGGAAGATTCAAAGGGTTACCTCTACCTACCATATGTAGGATTCAACTGTTGAACCTTTCACTGGGTTAATCTTTCAATTTCCATTAATATGGGGGATTGTTGGAATTTGTAAAATAATTCTAAAAAATTCTATTAATGAATAAAAATTAGAATATGGGAAATAAAATTAAATCAAATTCACATTAAATTCTAACGTTAATTAAAGGATGAAATTTGATCCAAATATATAATTTGAATTAATTAATTTAAAATTCTTTGATGACCAATTAACAAAATATTGTTAATTTCTAGTGTAACTTACATGATTTTATTATTATCAATTGTTTTGATAGTTTAATATTATTATTAACAATTGAAAAAATCATGTTACCGTGAGTGTTGCAAAATAAATGTCTTAATTAATTTTGGCAAATAATTACCCTTAATTAAGAAGAAATATTAAGGCAAATAAAGAGACAGACAATGTCAAACGTTGAATTAATTGATGATTTAATTAACAGTTCTTTATTTCAACAATATAAATAGGCATTCTATCACACACCATCTTATGTACCAATCATATCATCTTATAATTTCTCACTCTAGAATTCTAAGAGTTCTTTCCTATAGAATTTCAAAAGCCCTCTCCTTATTTTGTGAGTGTTTTTCGAGTTCTTTACTCGTCGTATTTCTATTGAAATCCGGTGATCGATACAAGTACTTTTTCAAGTTTATCGCGTAGTGATTTCAGTGTTGAATCACTACTAGACTTGTTGTACCTTAGGAGACACCCATTTGCGATAAGCTCCAGCACAAAAGGAGACGATAGAACTGTTTTAAAAAGTCTATCCTGTCTAAAATAAGTCTAGCATATGTTGTATTTTAAATCTAAGGAGAACAAATATAAGTTAAAAAGAAAACAAAGAAAACAAATTGTCTTAAGTGAATGATAAAAATGTAAAAATGGAAGAAAATTTTCAAAATAATGAAAATTAATTAATTTTATCAGTTTTTTCAAATTTTTTTAGATTTAAAAAAATCAAATAAGGCAATAAAAAAATAAAACAAAAGGATAAAAGAACATATAAAGCCTTTAACGCATCAAATTGGCTCTGAGGTCAGGTCAGGTCGGAACGCCTCGTGGGCGAATGAACGGGTCTTAGTCGCGAGACGAAGAATTCCTCGGTCGCGTGATGCTCGCTCAATGGGACGTGTAATTTAAAAGCTAATATTGTGCTCCTTATCAATTAGCTTCTTATGATCAATATTTTTTTACACTTTCATTTGTTTCTATTTTCGGTTGAATTTATAGATTTTGAGAAACTTTGTATGATATCAATATTTTTATTTTTTTACACTTTTATTTGTTTCTATTTTCGGTTGAATTTATAGATTTTGAGAAACTTTGTTTGATATGAGTTTAGCAACAGTTGAAAAATAGTAAACTTAGATCTTAAATAATAAACTGATGTTTCACATATGTATTGTATTAAAAGATATATTAAAAATAACCTCATTAATTTCTCCTTTGTTATGAATAAAAAATTGAGTATGTGAAAATAATAATGAACTGATTAATAAACTGTTAATTAGTTACTAATTAAAAATAGAAATTAGTTGTAATAGTGGTTAGTTTGTTCTATTAATTGTAGTTAGTTAGTAATGAAATTTCTATAAGGGAAATATGTAACTGTTTGAATAACAAATTGAATAACATTATATTTTTAATTCATATTTTTTTCAAGATTTTAACATGGTTTCAGACCTCCAAGGTTAAGAATCTTGAATAATTTATGTTGCCTCCACTAGTGGCGGAAACATTCACTATTGGAGAACTTTGTTTTATTATTATTATTGAAGAAGAATAGGATAAAGAGGTGATAAATTTGGATTCATGATGTATGAAGCAGAAGTACAAAGCAATTGATGAATTAGAGAAGACGACCAATGAATCTTTGGACATTCTTGAATAAATTAATGATCCTCTCAGTTATAGAATTTCCATTGATTCTTGTTTAATTATCTCAAGAAAGAAGAGTAGCGGAAGAAGAGCCATTCGATAACAGTTTCAGGTGCTCCAAATCGTGCTCCAAATCATCACAGACAACTCTCTCCGCCATTTATCAAACTGTTATTGGCCATTTGAAGAAGATTTGATTCAAAGATGGGATTGAATGATAATAATTCTTACGCAACTGCGTTTAAATCAACCTCATCCTCACGCAGTAAGCATAATGTTGATGGAGATGCAACCGAGAACAAAGAAGAGGATCGACTTGAATTGTGGCATAATTACAGCATCAAAGAGCAGCTCTAGAAGGATAAGGATTATGAAATCTTAAAAAGGTGGAAAAAGAAGCTCCTCGGGAGTGTAGATTTTGATGCTGTGAGAGAGGTTTTTGAACCGGATGTCAAGATTTTGAGCCTTACGATCTTGTCTCTAAATAAGCCCGATCTTTTCTTGCAATTCTAAAGAATGTTAATCCAAAAGGGTTATAGTTTACTATAAAATAAGGTATACCTTACATCATGAGATACTCCATCTAGGTTAGAACCAATATCATCTTTGGTCTTAGGTACACCAATACAGTATGATAACTCCAAGGAAATACTAAAAGCCTTTAGTCCTAGATAGAGCTTTATACTCATCAGATGCCTGAATTAATTGTTCCATCTGTTATGTTTGCAAGGGAACATATTTAGAAAACACTTTACAAAGTTTGTTGATGATGATAACAAGAGCTACCTGGAAAGATTGTCCTTCGACTATGGGACAAAGTCATCCAATAATGGATCAAAAATCATCTAAAGCCTGCAACTTTATAAATGTTGGAACCATGGTAGCTTACTATTGTGAGGTTCAAAGTAAAATGGAGAAGAAAAGAACATGCTATGTTTAATCCATCCAGATTAGACAGATTCGTAGGAGAACGAGAAAGACGAAAGAAAAATGTGTGCGGGTGCAATGAAGGTTTTGTCGGATCAAATGAAATTTTGATATTTTTCATGTGGTGGAGAAAGATTTTCTTGTAATCACCGAAAAGAAATGAGGTTTGTCGATAGGATTCGTCATTCCAAAAATAATGCTAAATTGGCTTCTTTATAAAGAAAAAAACTAAAGCTACAAAGGTTGAAAACTAGTAGCTGAAAAAAATGGACTATTTATGTTAGATAGCTAAAAAAATTGAGTTTGCTGAATTGGTTTGCTCGGATGTCTAAATTGGATATCTAAAAAAAATAAGCTTGCTGAAGACAATGGCTGCATGATCATACCTTGATATTTCATCGACTTGCTTTGTCAATGTGAAACTTTGCTTCTACTACGTTTCTCTTTGAGGGGAGGTTGTAAAAATAATAATTAAGAGTTTAATAAACTGTTAATTAGTTAGTAATTAAACCTACTCATTAGTTGTAATAATTATTAGTTAGTTTTATTATTTGTAGTTAGTAATGAAACTTCCATATAAGGGAGATATGTATTTGTTTGAATAACAACTTAAATAATTTGTATTTTAAATTCATCTTCGTCTTCAAAATTTTAACACATTAAAATATAGTATTAAAAACTTCTAAAGACTGCCAAATAATGTTAATTCTCTTTACTTTATATTTACCCAATAAAATACAAGTTCATTATGTTTTACTATAGTATATCTTCATATTTGATCAAATAAGAGTGTCGTAAACATATTCAAGCCAATATAAATGAAAATGTCCATATTTATTTTGAAACAAAGAAATAACCAACTCAACATTATATAATAACCCCTTAAATATTAAACTGATAAGTTTTCTGAAAAGAATTCAAGATTTTGAAAACCGTGGTCAAACAATGACCGAATTTTAATTTATTTATTATAGTATATAAATTGTGATTGAAACCTCTTAAAAATTTGTCTTAGCTTATAGCTATCATCTTAACTATCACATATCTTTAATTATCATCTCTAACTTTTATTGCAAGTTGAATTCCTTTTGATTAAAGGTGTCATCTACAAATAAAAAAAAAAAATACAGCAACTTTGTGGCATAATAAATACACTCTCATTTTAATCAATAGTTAGACACAAATCATCTTTCATAATTAGACAAATATTAACATTATTTACCTGGAAATTGCTAAAAATTAAATAACTCAATTTTCAAATTGGATTATCAAACATAAAAACAATCTAAAAGTAAAAAAGGGTACAAGGCTCAAATATGAGTTTTGAGAAAGAAGAATTTGTCTTCCTTCCCTCTCTAAACATGGCTGCAACCAGCTATTTTCCACACCGAGCAGATATATATAGTTTCCACTCGGCGGACCTTTTTTCTAATTTATTTTGCCATATAAAAAGTCTATATCTCTGTAACTCAAATTAAAAAAACATCAACACCAAAAAACACATTCAAACCGCTATTAATTTCTTTACTCCAAACCAAGAAAAAAAGAATCAGATTATATATAGAGAGAAATGACGCACGTACAATTGCAGTTGCAGAGGTCTGTTGATGGAGAAATATATCACCAGCTCCGATGATCAGAAAGTTTACTAAGAAGAAACTTTAGCTTAGAAAAATTTTAAGTCTAGATCGGGGAATGAGAAAATGTAACATTTGTGTGAGTCTAAGCATTAATTGTGAGCAAATTGAAAGTTGTGGGTCTTTATTGTCTTTTATGCAATTAGGACTTATTTAATTATTATTGAGCTTGGGCTTGTTTATATAAGTATTTTAGGGTTTCTAGAATAATTTACTCCTTTATAAGTGTTGTTTATAAATGTTTATATATAACACTTAAGACTCTTAAAATTTTTCTTCTTCAACAAATCTTATTGGCTTTCCAATTTTTTTAATGTTTTTTTTCTTCATATTTCTGCATGTCCATGGAGTTTTGAAAAATCCAAACACATCCGAGATAGAGAGGTAGAAATTTATCGAACCCTAAAAATGACTTCCCCAATCGGGGAATACATTATATATTTACCTAAACCAGTAGGTCCTTGAGTGGATCCCACATTACATCGTCTTGCCATCCTCCTTTTTAAGTATTTTTGCGAATTTTTGTGGTATATTCATATCATAACATATGAACAGTTACTTGTTGGTCGTGAATATCTGAACGGGTTGTTCACTTTCTTGATTAGACAGTTAATACATCTCTCTCAGCTTAGACTGCCCCGAGGGTAGGTTCTTTCTTTGCGAGTATGTCTGTAGATTGATAGTTGATGTATTAGAGTCGACTCTATCCTTCGTAGTATGATTTATAATTTTTACAAGATCCGATAATTTAAACCAACATTTGGTACTAGAGCCTATTTGAAAAACATATCGTTGATAGGATTAATTATAGATGCGACGATAATGAAGATCAGAAGAGAAGGGAACATGACGCTCTCCTATCCGTTACTCACGAAGATTAACTACTTAGTGTGGGCGTTAAAGATAAGGGTAAACTTACAAGCACAAGGAGTGTGAGAAGCTTTTTTTCTTGACAAGATTGACGAATGGAAGGATAAAATAGCTTTCACCGCCATCTATCAAGCGCTTCTCAAGGATGTCCTTCTCATGATGGTCGAGATGGATTTTTCCAAGCTAGCAAGAGAGACACTAAAGACGATACATGTTGGAGTGGAGTGAGTTAAGGAGGCAAAAGTGCAAATCTCGAAGACACACTTTGAGGCGATTCGCATGAAGAACATGGAATTAGTGGATAATTTCGCCATGAAATTGACATCCATCGTGACTGATATCTGCTCTTTAGGAGAGAAGGTGGAGGAGATATTCTTCGTCTAAAAGTTCCTTAAAGTTGTACCACAAACATACATGCAGATCATTACCGCGATCGAGCAATTTGGTGGCCTCAAGAATATGACCGTCGAGGAGATCGTCGGTCATCTCAAAGTTCACGAGGAGATACTTCGCGGCTACGAAGACAAAGAGGAGGAGCACATATTTCTTAGTCATGATTAATGGATGTCATGAATGAAGAAAAATGGAGAAGCCAATTTTTCTTCTAGATTGTCGAGTCGCATCGACAATGGTGGAGATAACCTAGGTCATAGAAGAGTGAAAGGTCAAGGGATAGGTTGTGCAGAAAACTCACTTCATCAAGAAAACACCAAGCCCAACAAAGACTAAAGCACAATGAAGTGTTATGCTTGCCAAAAGTACGGGCACTATGTGTCCGAGTGCCCCAATAAAAGGCACGACTATGACGAGGAGCCACCATTAATGTTTCTTGAAGAAGTGAAGAATTATTTGCTCGAAGACGAGGAGATAAACCTTGAAGAGTTCGTTCAAGAACCGTCCAAGAAGGAACAAGAGATGGTATTGCTCAATGAAGACAGAGTCATGGAGAAACTCCTTGTAAGTGGCGATGAGTATAATCACACTAACGTGTAGTACCATTACAATGGAGCAAATAACCATATGATGAGCCATCGAGAGAAGCTTAATTAGCTAAAGGAGAAGATAACCATAAATGTAAAGTTCGAAGACGAAAGCAAGGCGCACGGGTTTCTTGATCTAGTTTGTGGGAAAACCATATGAGTAGAGATGTTGTGCGATGAGGGGAAGAAGTGGAAGTGATGCAATGACAACAAAAAACTCGTACTAAAATTCGTTGAGTTAAGAATCCTACGAGATGTCTACACGGATGCACAATTGGTAGAGATTGATCTTGATGAATTTTTGTTTCTCAAGAATGAGGTCATGAAGAGCCTTGGAATGTGGCCATGAAGAAAGAGCTCGAGTCCATTAAGAAGAATAAGACATGGGAGCTCACTAAATTACCACCCCTTCACAAGACCATCGGGTTAAAGTGGGTATTCAAGTTGAAAAGAGAAAGAGAAGGCAACATCCTCAAGCACAAAGCGAGATTGGTAGCGAAAAGTTATGTGAAGAAGCAACACATTGACTTTGAGGAGATATTTGCACCGGTGGTGAAACTTGAAATAGTTAGACTAATTCTTGTCATCATAGATCATCGTGGATGGAAGATCCACCACTTGGATGTAAAATCAATATTTCTTATTGGTGACATCAAATAAGAAGACTACGTCACTCAACCTGAAGGCTTTATCATCAAAAATAAAGAGCACAAGGTGTACAAGTTATACAAGGCTCTCTATGGACTACGTCTAGCACCAAGGGCATGGAACACATGACTCAACAAGAGAATTATAAGTCTAGGCTTCGTAAAATATTCTCAAGAACAGGTTGTGTACAAGAGAAACTATGGAGAAGAAGTACTCATTATTGATTTATATGTCGACGACTTGATCATGACAAGATCAAGCATCAAAGACGTCGAGGAGTTCAAAAAATAGATGATGAAGGAGTTCATGCTGAGTGATCTCGGGCTACTCTCATACTACCTTCGTATCGAGGTGCACAAGAAGAAAGATATCATCGAGGTGAAGCAGACAATTTATGCAAAGAAAGTGTTGAAACAGTTTGAAATGGAGGATTACAACTCGAGCAAGTATCCGATGGAACCAAATTTGTAGCTTAGAAAGGATGTGGAAGGAAGCTTAACGGATTCGAAGGAGTATAGACGTATCGTCGGGTGTCTCAAGTACTTGACGCACATTCAACCCGATATCTCTTATGTAGTTGGCATAATGAGTCAATACATGAAGCAATCTACCACTCTACACTAACATGCAGTAAAACACATTCTTCGTTATGTGTAGGAAATGATGAGCTATGAGATTTAGTTCAGAAGAGGACAAGAAGATGAAAAACTCGTTGACCTAGCCAGTGACACAGAAGAAAAAAGTACCGAAGGGATGATATTTTATCTCAACAGGAATCTGATCACCTAACAATCTTAGAAGCATCGAACTGTTGCTTTATCTTCATGTGAGGCGGAGTTTATGGAATCTACTGCAATATCGTGTCAAGGACTTTTAATGAGACACTTATTGAGCAAGGTACTTGGATGTAAGCCGATGCCGATAGCCTTCTATGTTGCCAACAAGTCCGCAATAGCTTTAATGAAGAACCCGGTGTTCCATAGACACATCAAACACATTGACACTCGGTTCCATTTCATTTGTGAATATGTCGAAAATCGACAGATCATCGTAGTGTTTCAAAGCACCAATGATCAACATACAAACATTCTCACCAAGGCGCTCACAAGAGTCAAATTTGTGGAAATGCAAGAGCTACTATGCGTGAAGAATCTCAAACCAAATCATGTTTACGAGTCAGATTGTAAGCATTGATTGTTAGCAAATTAAAAGTTGTGGGTCTTTATTTTCTTTTATGTAATTAAGGCTTATTTAATTATTAATGGGCTTGGGCTTGTATGTATAATTATTTTAGGGTTTCTAGGCTAATTACTCTTTTATAAAGGTTGTTTATAAATGTTGATATATAACACTTAAGACTCTTATAACTTTTCCTCTTCATCAAATATTATTGTCCTTCCTAGTTTTTCCTACATTTTCTTTCTTTATAATTATTCTTAGAAGATCTGATAATCAGAACTAACAAGGTTGGTTGATGAAGAAATATATCAATGTGACTCTGATGATTAGAAAGTTAACTAGGAAGAAACCCTAGCTCATTAATTTTTTTGTCTAGATCAGGGATAGAAAGAGTAATATTTCCAATCGGAAATTTTTGGATTAGATTTTCGGAAACACTGTCTGGTCGGACCGAATTTTGGAGGTTTGAAAGGTACATATTTATGTTAGAATAATAACGGTTAATCACCCGTTTATGGTCACATAACTTTCCAAATTTAACCATTAGAATTTATGATCCACTTTTTTTAAATTTCGATAAAATCGATAAAATAGTATTCAACTTCCATATATGTAAAACCCGCTGAAGAAGAATATATCTTAAACATCTCATCTCTCTCAAAGAGAATAAACCACACTTATCAGGGCAATATAAGAAATTGTAAAAATATTCAAACTTATCCCAATTATTATTGAACAATAACAAAATTAAGAATATATGCACAATTACATATTGAACAATATCACCATCACTAAAGATAAAATATCAGTCAATTATTTGATAAAACAATTTCCTTTATTGTATAGACATTCCTCCAAATGTATCATTAGAGGTTGTTTATAGAATCTTAATATGGACCAAAATTTAATGTATTGTCATTGCTGTAAATGTATTAATCTTTGAAAAGGACCGATTTAGTTCATTTTAGTGCAACTTTATAAGGTTTGGCATGGTGAGCCTGTCGAAAAGATAGAGTACATTTTAGTGTCAATAGGAGCCAACTGATAATTATTATGACAACTTTGAAACCATTAATATATGTGAGACAACATATGATACCTATACAAAAAACCCATAAGCGTTTATGAAATTTTTGAATAAGGGATGTCAATGTTATACGAGTTGAGTGCACTTATAAAACTATACAATACCTAAGCAAGACATGAAATGAGTGATGATCTGTTTTCAGATCTACTAATAGATAGTGCATTGTAAATATATCACAGAATGTCTGCAAGGGTTACATTGGTTTGGAGACCGAAGTAGTAAACATATAATTTTCCATTTTAGCAAGTAATTCATGTGTGTAAACATATCAATTTTGAAATTGTAGGGAGAGAAAAAACAATTGCTAACAAACAATAAAGAAGTTAATTGATCAGTGCTTTGACGTAAAGCCCGTGAGGATAAATATGGCGATATAACCAATATAGTGATAGTAGAAGTTGTTCAAAAAATTATAAGTATTTACTTTGATATAATCTCTATATTACTTGAATAAATAAAATTAGAGTTTGTGGATTGATTTATTATATATCAATAGATTATATAATGATTTGTTAGAAAAGTAGGTCAAAGGAGAGATCAAATCATGTGGAATGAAAGATGTGTTAACAACTGCATTAGGAACGAAGAAAACTATGAAATGGTTACATGTGTTAGAAGATTTGTAAACTCCAAATAAATGAATATATATATATATATATATATATATATTGCAAGGATTAGCGGGTCGAGCGTTGTGAGTGATTTGTATCTTTGTTTAGACAAAATGATTCGGGTTGATCATTTAAATTTCAACCCGACCGTAAGTTAATGGTTATGTGTTAAGGTCTCCAAATTAATGCATCGGTCCTAGAATAATTCCAGCACCCTTTCTCGGTCCTATTGTGCACATGTGCTAGTTTCTGTTTTTTGTTTAATAATTTTGTTTTCCTTTCCCTTTATGTTTACAATCCGAATTCTGCTATTTTCTAAGTAGTTGTAACCGAATTTTTTGGGGCAAGACCGCAACTATATAAGGCTGATCTTTCTTCCTCAAGGATCCATGAATGAAATAATGAATATATGAAATTACTTGTGAAAGTTCTTCACTTCTTCACCCCCCATTTGTCTATTATGTTTTGATTATTTATTTTTGACGGTTTGGTATAGACCAACAATATTTCTTATCTGACCCTTGGTTCTTCTATCCCCTCAACCCAAATTCTCTATTACAAAACCTTCCACTGCCCTTTGCAATACTAGAGATCAAGAAGTTGATTCTTGAAATCAAGAACCCATAAACACACCTTACGAAACAAGTCGTAACATTCTTGGTATCATAGCAAGACGATCCTCAAATGAAAGAAATCCGATAGCAAACAAAGATGGATGCTCTTAAGACCTTACTCGAAGGCCTGACCCAACAATATTCCTCCATGAAAGCTTCTCTGCAACAGCACATGACCGAACAAGTTGCTGTGCACAATGCCTTTCATCCAAATATGCATAGAAGGTTCAATGCCGCTGAAAAAAGTTTGACAACCATTGAAAGTTGTGCGTTTAATAATGGCCAAGATACCCACACCTGACCCTATGTTGATGTTTTTTTCTACGGTCCTCCTCTGAACAGGCCCTTCCAATATGGCCAACACTACCTTCCTCCAACCCTGCTCACAAATATTCCTGAATTTGATGGGACTAATTTGGAGGGTTGGCTCATATTTGTCGAGCAAGTCTTTAAGGTGGGCAAGACGAATGATGCCTCGAAACTGGACATTGTTCGTACTCACTTTTCAAAAGAGGTAAGAACGTGGCATGACTCATATTTGCAGAACTGCAACCATATGGAAGCCTTGACGTGGGATGTATTCAAGAGAGATCTCTTGATGCGATTCAGTCTCCCATGAGACAACGCATGAACTTGAAACAGATCAGTGCTGCCCAAAAAGCAACTTACGGGTTCTTAATGAGTTGCAGGGCCTTGTACAGCGCTAAACCGTTGTTACTGTCCAAACCATGCAATGTTAACACGGACTGGCCAAGCACAAATCGGAAAATTGATCCCAAGGAAGACTTGTGTTATACTTGAAATGAAAAATGGGAGCCCAATCATAGATACAAATCCAAAATATTCATGGGCTCGACTAATCAGCAAGAAGTCCAAGAAGTCCAAGAAGTCCATGAACCCGTCCAAGAATCAGGTTTTTATGACTCACCTTTGCTACTTGAGACAGGGGACAAACATGTCATTTCTTTACACACATTCATGGTCCAACAGGGTACCCCTCGGTCGCAGGTCAATTAGAAGACATGGTCCAAGACAGGTCAACAAGGCAACCTACTAGAAAAGACCTTGGAAAATTATAATGTTGCTTCCATGGTACAAATAAAGAGTAAGAACGAATTCAAAATTGTTTCATTTTTTTTGAAGACACTTCTGAAAATTTCTAGCACATAATCAAAGGGTTTAATGAGCTATTCCAGCAAACCAACAACACACTACCAGCAAGGAAGGTAATTAGAAGACATGGTTATGTTGTTGCACATGTATTGCTGGTTCGGAAAAAGGACTAGGCTTGGTTGTTTGAAGACACTCTAGAGTATAAGCGGAAGAAAAATGGCCCTTTTACTGCATCTGGGGTGTTGGGTCGAAGGAAGGACTGGATCTGGATCTTTAATATATATAATATTTTGAATGATAAGCCCACTTATAATTTTACATAATGTTATTATAAATTAAAAATAAAACAAAAAAATAAGACTTCACACACCACTACCCTCTCCTTTTTTTTAATCACGGTACTTGAAACTAATCCTAACGTGATTCTTACTTACACACGTATAACCCAATGTTTAATTTATTTAGAAATAATTGAATTTTTTTTATTTAAAATCACAATAAGTCCTTACTTCCATAATATGGACCTCTTAGTTGATGATATCAATTTTTGTGAATAAAAAATTTAGATAAATTATAATATATATATATATATATTTATCTCGACGCACCAAATAATTATTCTCCAATCCAAAAAATGCTTTTTTTTAAGTAGAAATCAAACATTAAATATTTATTTTTAAATAAGACATTTTCATTTAAACTATACTAATAAATTATTGTGATATGCTGTTATTAATATTAATATATATATATATAAGTTTGATAAAATAATATATTTAAAAATATTTAATTCTTAAAATATAAATGAATTGTCCTAAACATTAAATGAAATGTGGAAAGAAGTCATTAGACTCAATAATGTAAAAAAAAGAAAAAAAGAAAAAAAGGAAAGTGAGATATCCACATTTTTAGATATCAAAATATGAATTCAATATTGAAGCCAAGCATTCACACAAATAAGATTTTTTTCATTTGAGCTATAGTATAAATTAGTCTAATAGTTTCTTATTAACATTAATATATATAAATTTGAAATATATAATTATATAATTAAACGTTTTAAGGATTAAAATGCATTATATACTTATATTAGTTTTTCATATATTTTAAGATATATAATTTTTTTATAACTTATATTTTAAATATTTTTATTTATTTAAATATTAAAATTTATAAAAATTAAATTTCAAAAATATTGTCTTATCCAAATATAAAGACGATCAAGATTCCGGTGACATACATTATTTATATTGATCAAACATCTCATTTTCATTTTTTTATTAAATATAATGTAAGAATTATTGTCCATTATTATATAATATATATAATACCTATATATTGACTAAATATATTTTATTTCTTTTAAAAAATGAACAACAAGTTGTGTCAGAATATATTAAATTTCAAAATATATTAACACTTATTATTCATAAATTTCCTTGTGAAAACTATATTTCATACTTCGAAATTTTATACCATATTACATGCTTTATCTAAAAGTTATTTCAAGTTTAATTTAGGTTTAGTTTAAAAATATTTATAGTTTTTAAAATTTATTTATTTATTAATTGTTATCTAATGTGCTGTACTAAATTGTGAACAACTATTACACTTATAATTTTCAGCATTTTGTGTTTTCAAGTACTGCCTATGATACAAAAAAAAGGTTTATTTGATTAATTTATAAGACACATATCATACTTTAATAATGATATATACGTGAAAATTAAAACTAATGTCAAAAAAGTTGTGTCAATATTTGTATATAATTACTAAATATCATATATTACTCTAATAATATATATTTAAAATAATTTTATATTTGTAAGTAGTTTTCGTGCAACATGTTTAATTTTCAGCACGACTTTTTGTAAATTTTTATTAAATATAATGTTTTTATTTTAATATATAAAGAAAAAAATAGTATAAAAATTATATTAAATAATTTAATTTAATTGTATTATAAATATATGTATTGGAAATATTTACTAAAGGTTAAAAATAAATTAGTTAAGAAATAATTGATATCTAAAGTTATTTAGGGAATGAAGTATATTTTATACATATATTATACATAAATAAAATGATAAAATATCTTTAAATAAATCCTGATATTGGTTTAATTTATTCTACTCCCAACTTCTCTATAATAAACTAATTTTATTTTTCACATTCAGCATTATTTTTACCCAAATAGTTCATATTTAACTAATTATTTAATAAATGATAAAATTGTAAAATTGAAAATTATTTATGAATTAAAACATCCGTTAAACTTAGATTAGTAATAATTAAAATAAAAAGATATTTTTTTACAAATTTTTATATTTTACTTATAGTTTTTTAATATTTTTTATAGTTTACTTTTTATATTATATTTTATTGTAATTAGTTCTCTTAAAATTTATAAAAAAAACAATTACAATAATTATTTTAGTATTAATTGGAAACCAAAATATCGGTTATATAATAATTAAATACGATCAATTTATTTATTAAATTGTTACTGTTAATGTTTGTGATGTTTTATATAAAATAACCAAATATCAGTTATGTAAATATAAATTTATTTATTTATTAATTTTAACAATAATATTTGTCTTTCTACTAATAAAATTATTATGAAATATGTTTACACTAATAATTAATAAACTTTACACAAAAAAATTACTTATTTTCAAGAGTTAATTTTTAAAAAAGTACTAATAATTAATTAACTGTACCCAAAATAAATTTATAATTATTATTAGATAATAAAAGATAATTAATAGAAAAAATTTAAACTTAACAATAATATTTTTTGGTAGAATAAGTTATTTATAAAAGTTATAAAAAAAAATAAAAAAACATTAACCAGTAAAATAAAAATTAGAGACAAAAAAGATGTTAAATTATTAGATCATTTAAACCATATCTAATCCAATCTAAATTTAAATTTAATCTATATTTATAAATATAATGGTTTGAATAACGAATTTCATTAATATAATTTGAATTTAGTATAGATCCGATAAAACGGATTGGATATACTCATCTACTTGCCCCTTACCGTCAATACATATCTCTCTTTCAAAATAACCCTTAGTGTAATAAAAATAAATCAATACAAACAAATTAAATAATTTATAAAATATACAATAATAATGTTAGGATCTAGGTCGCGGCTGGAGGACCGGGGTTGGACCGGTTAGCGCGTCTTACTCAAAGGTGGTGATTAATCCGGTTAGAGATTAACACCGGGGTTTCAATACTACACAAACTGTCACAAACCCTTGAACCAGGTTCAAGCGCGGAAGAGGTTTGTTTCAGGTTGAAGTAGTACACTCACGAGATAGGCAGAACCGGTTTTTGGATAAGGCAGGTTTGGAAGTTGCTGGGTCGGTTTTGTAACTTGGTGATTCGGTTTAGATAGTGTAAAGTCGGTCAAAACGGTGTAGGTCGGTTAGTACAGCTCGGTTATAAAGTGAATCAGGCGGAAAGTAATAACAAGACAAATTTTTATGGATGTTCGGAGATAAAACTCATACGTCACCCCTTCCTCTCGAAACCGCGAGAAGGATATTCACTAAAGAATACAAATACAATCCGATCGAGACTTATTTCCTGCTCAATAACACTCGTACAATTTACACCGAAATTGTAGAATTACACTTCAACTTAGCACTTAAGCTTTCTAGAGATAGAACACACTCTTATCACTTGTAAATTAATTGTCCACTGTGTCTCGCATTTACTCCTCTTCAGCTGCTCCTTTTATAGGTGAAATATGTCAATGGTCATATTTCACTTCCTTGAATTTGATTGGCTGAGCAGAGGTTCATTGATTCAGACTAGGCGGTCATCTTCTCAGACCTGGCGGTCAACTTTACAGACTTGGCAGTCTGTTCTTCCAGTGTGTAAGACAAACCTGCTAGGTTTGTCTTTTACTCAATATGGTGACTGTTGGTTAGACAGTTGTCTGTACTTGGAAGATTTCTTTCTGATTTATCCTGAAGTAGAAAGATCTTGTAGGACGGTTTTCTGTAGCCTGCAGACTGTCCTCAGACTTGTATGAATATGGTAATGTTCAGTCTGTTCCTTTGGTATCATTCTCAACAGATACCCGAAGTATCTTCTTATGCTGGTCGGTTATTTGACTTTTCACCGGATGCCTTCCGGTGTGATTGGTTTAACCGGACAACTTCGGTTATTCCTTTGCCTTCTAGATGATCGGCTGTCTGGTGTTTCCGGTTTTTAGTTTTGGCCGATCCTTTCTTTGTGCGGTCATGTTCCGAATGTTCCTGGTCGGTTTAATAACTTGACCGGTTAATCTTCTTAACCGGTTCATTTGTTTGTCCGGTCCGGTTCCTTGTTCGTACATGGAAGGTTTATTTATGTTAAGTTCTGTGAACCGATCTAATTTTATCTAACAATTTCTCCCTTTTTGATTATTTTATTTAAAATTATCAAAATCATGTAAGGTTGCAAACGTAGGCCGGTTCTTTATTTGACCGGATTTTTGAAACTAATTTAGGAGAATTTTTCGAAAAATTTTTAAAAAATTTGAGAAAAATTTTGGAAAGTGAAAATTATTATCTTTTATATTATCAATTTCTCCATTTTTGATTATTTTATTTAAAATTATCAAAACCATGTAGAAATGCAAGTATAGGCCGGTTTCAAAAATATTTTTATATATATAGAAGTAACCGAAAAAGGGAAAATATTATATAGACACCGAAATAAACATAGATTAGGAAAAATGAGCCCCTATTCTGATTCGGAAAATTGGAAGTCTTTCATCATAGCATCGGTTGGGTCTTCCTCATCCGGTTGGTGCGGTCTTGAAGATGAGCCTTCTGCTCGCGGTTGACCGCCCGTGCTGATTGGAACCGTATTGGAGACTCGCTGTCTTATAGAACGCGGCTCGAGATTCTCTTCGTCTTCATCCTCGGTGTGCATAGCTGGGTTCGGTTGAGTTTCAATAACCGTCTCGGTGATCCTTTCCAGCATCCCGGCTACTTGAATCTTCCTTGATGGTATTTTCCGTTTTCGTTTTGCTAGAACCGAGGAGGAGGAAGCCGCCTTTTTCTTCTTGTGAGCGTTTGCAAATTCAGCGAGTCTTTGTCTTTCAGTACTTAACCGTTCTGCATCCTCGGCCGCTTGAACTGCTACGGACTTTGCAAATTCCGGATCTCTGGCCATTGACAACCGTAGCCGTTCGTTGAAGTTCGCATCAGATGATGGCGGTGCTTCCTTTGATTTCCTCGCTTCTTCGTCTAACGCGTCTTGAACTTCCTTAGCCGCTCGGGCGTTGGACTCCTCAACCGTTGTATCAGCATTAATCTTGGCCTTGATTAATTCATTCACCTGTTCGGTTAGCGCCTTGAGGTCGGCTTCAAGCTGGATATTCCGGTCCTCAAGGCTTGCATTCTTTTCCTCGAGGCTAATGACCCGTTTGAGTGTGGAAGCGGCTTCGTTGCATGACCGCCCCAGGTCTTCATCGACCTTTGTGAGTATTTGCTCGGTCTCCCTTTCAAACTGACCCATGTCGTCCACCATCCTTGAGGTCTTATCTACCAATTCTTCGGTTTGCTTAAGATGATCGTTGTGTAGAACCGTGTCGTCCCGGTAGTCGGCTTCGATGTCTGTGATCCTGGCCTCTGCCTTTACAAGATCATCCCTCGTCTTTTCGGCGAACAAGAGTGTTTGGCGCACGGCTTTCTTGACTTTCTTTATCCATGGTTGAACCGTTGAGTCGGCAAACTCTTGAATAAGAGTCTTTACACTTTCTTCTGTGACAACCGGTTCTGAATGCCCCGGTTGATCTGTTTCAAATGGCCCGGTGAAAGGAGTCTCTATCCTTTCGTCGGTTTCGTTTATGACCGGATTCGCTAGAGGAGGCGTTTCACCTCGATTCTGACCGTCATCGGTTTCAGGATTCTGATAGTGCGCTGTTTCTCGGTGTCTGTGCACCGCGTCAATCTGCTCGATTTCGTCAAAGAATTCTCATTTCCTGACTTCAAGCATTTCCAGCACCAGGAGTTGTAACTTGGCCTTCGGTGTTCCCGCCACGTACCTTTCTGTGAGCTTTTGTATGCGTACGGTTAGTTTTTGTAGCCGAGCACGCGGTTTCACGATTGCGTGTCGGTCCATGGCTTCATTAGGATCTTTGGCGTCTGTGAGGCTTATAACGGTTTCTTCTATCTCCTTCAGCCTTCTGAAGCTTTGTTCATCGGTTAGGCCCGGTAGCATGTGTTTGAAGAATTTGTCGCATCGGTACTCGTGCCATTCCCGGTATACTGCGGCAACCGCTTGAACACGCAGTTCGATTTCCTCCAAGATTTTTCGGACAATGGTCGCGGCTATCTTTCGGTCATTGTCAACGGTAGCCTCTTCCTCCTCACGATTGTCTACACCGGCCTCGGTGTTCTCAAGGCTTGCGGCCGCACCGGTATTGTTAGGACTTGTACTCGAATGATCTTCTTCATTCGGTCCTTCTCTATCGGAAGGATTTTCATCGGTTTTCTGGGAGCCGGTTCGGTCAGACGTGGAAGCCGATTCTTCCTCATCTCTTGTTTGCGAGGGCGGTTCCGAGAATACTATCGGTTCCTTACCCTTCTTGCTTCCGGACTTGTCTTTTACCGGAGCCGGTGTCTTGGTGGATTTCTTCCTTCGGCCACCTGTAGAACCGGGGGCCGGCAGCTTCCTCTCCAGAAATTGTCGAGATTTTATTATCCTACCCGATGAGAGAACAACACCTAGACCGGTGTTGACGTTGTTGTGGAGCATGATCTTTCCAAGAGGGATGGCGTATCCCCATGACCGGGTGTAATCCGGTTTCACCATGTCTTTCAGGTTGTGGAAGACCTCCTTCGCCCAGTTAACGTGGACACCTTCCAGTAAGCTGATAAGTATCTCGATTTTGGCCTTTGTGAGGTTGTCGTAGTTTCCACCTCTCGCTTCAACCGACTTTGTGAAGATGTCACAAAGCGGTATGTATTCCGGTCGCAATGAGGACTTTTTACCGGATACCTTTATCGGCTTCCCGGTTGCTGAGAGAATCTGACAAGCCTCCTCGAATGTTTTTGGATCTAGTTCCATCGAAGCATTGCGGCCACTTGTTGGAAGACTTTGGATCTCCGCAACCGATTCTTCGGTTATCTCGAATTGAGTACCGCTAACAGTTGCGGTTATTTTGTCGCCAGAGAGAGATGCGGTTTCGAAGATTTCTTCAACCGCTTCTCTATAGAGAACAAAGGGACCGCCTAGAAAATACTCGAGTCCGGCTTCGGTTATCCGGTTAATAACTTCCTTTGCCTCAGTCGAACCGTTTTGTCGGATCTCCTCGAAATCCACCTGAATGATGTGTTTGAACAAAGCCGAGGCACGACCAATCTTAGATGATTGAGAGGGTTTGAGAAAACAAGAGAATAACCACTGAGAGAGAGTTTGAGAGCTTAGAGAGAGAAAGCTGATTCGCGTAAGAGTGAAATGAAATAGCCAAGGACTCCTTTTATAGGCGCGGTTTGGAAACCCAACCGTCCCGTCAACTTTTGGCGGGAATTTTCCCTCCAAGCCAAAGAGGCGGCAAACCGTGGGCGGGAAGCCAAAAGGCGGTAATCCAAGCGGCGGGAAGCAACGGGCGGGAAGCTAAAAGGCGGAAAACTATGGGCGCCAAATCAGAGGCGGTAATTTTGAACGGGAGCTCTTTTGGCGGGAAATTTCCCTCAAAATTTTCGATTTTGACTTTGATGACGCAATCCCCCTTTTGAAACCGTTTGATGCTGCGGTGTTTTTATTTTAACCGGAGAGTTTGGTTATCGAAAGTTAACCGGTTATTTGAATAAGCAGAATTTTTGCAATCTTTTGAGTTTGAGCGGTTTTCCTTGAGACCGTGCATAGCTGCGAAGATGCGGTTACTTTGATATTGACCGGATAAAAACGAGGTTACTTGACAATATTAACCGGTTACTTAGATTCTGATTATTATGTTGACCCGGTTATTTAGACTGAAATAGAATTTCATTGAATGAAAAGGTACAAGATAGAAACCGATATTTGGATCGGTGATCGGTGTAAAAATAGACATACATAAGATGGAAAGATACAACTTATGTAATAACTACTCTGAAAAGCTTTTCTTCCACTCCTTCAATGTCAAGGATGTTTGATGGAGATGCCGGTGTGCCCGGTCCAAATTCTGGGCGGTATTTGAGAATGAGCCGACTGATGTGAGGAGCATATTCGAGACCTTTCTTGGTTAGCACCATGGTTTTTAGGTTCTGAAAAATGACCGTTGACCAATTGATGGCCGTGTTGCTAATAATATAGGTCATCATGTCAAATGTTTTCTTGGAGTAACGCTGATTTGGGGATTGACAGATGATAGAGCAGGTTACAATCTCAAGAAGGAGTTAGATGTGGTGAGCAAGGCGGGTTTTTAACCCATGGTTTTCCACCGGAATATCGGTTCCAGAGAAGAATAGGTAGTGATCGGTTGCTGCACTTCCCACCCGGGTTGGTAAGTCAGAAAACCCTTCTTTGGGTAGGTTGAACATGTGAGCAAACTCGGCTTCATCTAGCCAGAAAGTATGGTCTCTCACCGTGGAAACGATATAGTTTCCTCTGATGCAAGCACTTCTGGAGAAAGTCTTGACATCTTCAAGGAGTATGGGACCGGATTCTTCGAGAAAGGTTCGAAGACCGGTGTCAATGAGAGATTCGAACATGACCTCCTTTGTTTCTATGTCCCAATGTTCCATATAGGATTCGAAATCGATGCTCAAGAAGTTTCCCAGAGTTCTGCTAGGCATGATTTAAACTTTGCTACTAGAGAGAGAGAGAGAGTTTAAGTGATTTATGATTTGAGATGTGTTAATTTGATTCAGGAAAGCTCTCTTTATATAGATCCGGTTTTGAAGGGAAAACATCAACATTGAATGTCAGTTTGTCTTATTGGAGAAGAGAATATTTATGTTTCCAAAGTGTGTTGGGAAGAGGTTGCTTTTGACTAATTGCGGAGCTCGAGGTAGGATTTAGTTGAAAAGTAACCAAGTTAGTTGGGTATTGATTACTCATGTAGTTGGGGGTTACCTCGTTAATTAAATGTTACTTTTCATTAATGACCCATGCAACAGCACACTGAAAAGTAACCGATAGAAACATACGATAGCTTAGACTAAACCGAAGAAAACATAGATAAAACCGAAATGATCATAAGGAGGTTGAACAAAGATACACCCGGTGCGTGCAGCAAAATGACCAGGTGTAGGAAGGAGTGACCTAGTATCCGCTTGAGTTGGTGTGACCGTTGGAGTGGTTGTGACAGTTCCTCCTCCTCCATGCCTTCTCAAACCGCTCATAGAACGAGTCGGTTATTTCCTTGGTTAGCACTTGAGCTTGGTTCATCCCTTCCCCTGGGCATGTTGGAACCCCATGCTCCAGAAGCAGACAGCTTATTTGAGGAATGAGGTTGACTGATTGAACACCAATCATCCAGACTAGCACGTCGAACAGTACCCTCGACCAATTGACCGGTGTGCCAGTAGTTATAGTAGCCATCATGTTGAAGGCAGCGGTGCAGTATGTGTTGGTCACATCCCTTCCCAGGATGCCTCGACCGACTACATCATTGAGAAGCTGGTATTCAGCTTTCAATAGTGACTTAGCACCGTGGTCATCCACTAGATGGCTTGACCGGGCAAAGGCTAAGGAGATCTCGGCTTTTAGTTCGTCCGGTATGTTGAGGTCGGTTAGCCCCTGCTTTGGGAGGTTAAAGCATCTGGCAAAGTCATTTTCGGTAAAGTCAAAGACTATTCCTCCTACCTTTGACTGGATGTGAGTGTCAAAGTGAGGAGTTCCACGAAAGACCCTAGCGTTATAAAAGAACTCCAGGACAGACTCAGAATAGATGACATGTTTGTCATCTAGAAAATGTTAGAGACTAGTATCTTCAAGTGATTTCATCATCTTGAAGATCTAATAGTGCTTAGTGCTCTGAGCAGAGTTGAAATCCATTTGAAGGATATTTGGAAACTAAGACATTTTGTCTTAGTGAGAGAAAGAGTTGTGCAGCTTGTGATTGTTTTGTTTAAGGTTTGTTCAACTTATATACTAGTGGAGAGAGAAGCCTATTATCCAGGTATCACAGGTGATAATATCTATTATCCATAGGATAAAGAGTTTTGCATGAAATGGACATGTCTACAGCCTAGGGTGTTGGTCATAGACCTGGACCATGAAAGATATCAGATCTTCACGTCTTTTTAGGTGCGACTATTTTACTTTGAAAAGGCAATGTTTCAGGACAGATAAATTTAAACACAAATAATTATTCCACTTTTGTTTGAAATTCAAATAATCTAAAGTAAACTATTTCCGAACCGGTCAGTTATCAGTTGTTCGTCCTGATGCGGTTACTTGGTGTGTGCACTAAGTAACCGGTCGGTTTACTCTGCCTGATAGACCAGGTGGTTCTTCCATAGATACCTTGAAAATTTGAAGTCCAACAGTTTAGGAGGAACTACCGGTTTTGTCTGTCCGAACTGATTTCCTTTAAGCATCCTTAGAGATGATCTGACTAATATCGGTTAAACCGAGTGTAAGTCTGAATTGAGAGAACTTAGCTTCCTGTAGAGGCTTGGTGAAGATATCCGCTACTTGTTGATCTGTTGATACGTATTCCAACCGGATAAGCTTCAGCATGACATGTTCCCGAATGAAGTGGTGCCTTATGTCAATGTGCTTGGTTCTAGAGTGTAGAACCAGATTGTTGGTGATTGCTATGGCAGTTGTGTTATCACAGAAGATCGGAGACTCTTCGGCTGTAACACCGAAGTCCTTCAGTTGTTGTTGGATCCAAAGATGTTGTGAGCAACAGCTTTCGGCTGCCAGGTATTCAACTTCTGCGGTTGATGTGGCCACCGATGTTTGTTTCTTGCTATGCCATGAAACAAGCCGGTCACCTAGGAATTGGCATGTTCCGCTGGTGCTTTTTCTCTCAATCTTGCAGCCTGCATAGTCAGCATCTGAGTAACTCGTTAGGTTAAAGGATGAATCCTTTAGATACCACAGGCCGATATCAGGTGTTCCCTTTAGGTATTTCAATATTCGCTTTGCGGTTGTGTAGTGTGATTGTTTTGGATTGGCTTGGAATCTCCCACACACACCGACTACAAATAAGATATCCGGTCTACTTGCTGTCAGGTATAGAAGAGAACCGATACTGCCCGGTAAGCGGTCAGGTCTACTGATTGACCCTCATCATCTTTGTCCAATTTAACCGATGAGCTCATTGGAGTAGCCGCTGAGGAGCATGTGTCCATTCCAAATTTCTTTAGAAGCTCCTTGGTGTACTTGGGTTGGCTTATGAATGTTCCTTCTTCGAGTTGCTTAACCTGAAGACCTAGGAAGAAACTTAATTCCCCCATCATGCTCATTTCAAATTTGTTAGTCATCAGGTTCGAAAATTTATCACATAACTTAGGATCGGTTGAACCGAAGATGATATCATCTACATAGATTTGAACAAGTAGGATATGTTCTTTTTTCTCAAACTTAAACAACGTTTTATCCACCGAACCGATGGTGAAATCGTGTTTTAACAAAAATGCGGTTAGTGTATCATACCAGGCTCTAAGTGCTTGCTTTAGACCGTATAAAGCTTTGTTTAACCAGTATACATGATTGGGTAATTCAGCATTTTTGAAACCGGGTGGGTTTTTAACATACACCTCTTCACGTAGGTCACCATTTAAAAATGCACTTTTAACATCCATTTGGAAAACCTTAAAGTTTTTGAATGCAGCAAAAGCTAGAAAAATCCTAATAGCTTCAATCCTAGCTACAGGGGCAAATGATTCTTCAAAATCAATGCCTTCTTCCTGTTTGTAACCTTGCGCCACTAATCTGGCTTTGTTCCTTGTGACCAAACCGTCTTCATTGAGTTTATTTCTAAATACCCATCTTGTTCCTATGACCGGTTGATCTTTCGGTCTAGGGACTAGGTACCAGACTTTGTTACTCTCAAACTGGTTTAATTCTTCTTGCATTCCCAAGATCCAATCCGGATCTGACAATGCTTCATCTATTCTTTTCGGCTCAATCTGGGATATAAAGGCGTAATTGAAGTATTCCTCCAGAATTTGACGCCTAGTTCGAACAGGTTCTGAAGGGTCACCTATAATTTGCTTAGGAGGATGTTTAGTGTTCCTTTTGAAATTCGGTTCAGGGATGTCTACCAAATTACCGTTTACTTGATCAAGGCTAGACATATCGGTAGGCTGAACAGGATTGTCAGACCGACCGATTTCCTCGGATTGAACCGAAGTGTCAGCTTCCTGTCTTGGGACAGCTTGATCCGACTGGGTTTCAATATTACCCATTTGGTCATGGACAAACCGCTTGAAAACCGGAATTTCACCTTCACCATCAGAATGGATATTGTTGTTTTCAAATCTGTTGTGTAGATCAAAGCTTGATGCAGTATTACTTTCAACCGATTCATCGAAAACAACATGAAGTGATTCCTCCATGATTAAAGTTCTATTGTTATACACTCTATATGCTTTACTCACTGCTGAGTAACCTAACATGATCCCAGTATCGGTTTTTGCATCAAAGGCAGAAAGATGGGTTTTACCATTTATATGTATGTAGCATTTACAACCAAAAATCTTAAGGTACTTAAGGTTGAGAACCCTGTTAAAGTAAACCTCATACGGTGTTTTGTTATGAAACTTGTTAATTAGAGATCGGTTTTGTGTATAACATGCAGTGTTTATAGCCTCAGCCCAAAATTTTTGAGCAATACCAGAATCGACTATCATGGACCGTGCGGCTTCCTTGAGAGTTCGGTTTCTTCTCTCGGCCAGGACATTTTGTTGAGGAGTCCTAGCACTAGACAACTCGTTCACAGTTCTACCCTTACCCACAGTTCTACCTTTTGAGTTGTCACCGAAAGTGATTAGTGTACTGGTTTCTATTCTGATGTCGGTTAGCATGTTGTTGTTCCCGGTCATATGCCTGGAGCAACCACTATCCAGGTACCATTAAGAGTTTCCTAGTCGTTTCTTTATATCCTGCAAAATGTACATATTTACAATTGTTTGGTACCCACATTCACTTGGGTCCACATGCGGTTAGTCCCTTGGGCATCCAAACTTCGACAAACCGGACAACTTTATTTTCTAAGGTCTTGACCGTCCTTTTGGCACTCGGTCTTGGATACTTCGGTTTTTCTACGAAGGCCTTAAATGAGGGTGTTTTGTGGTTTGTCCTATGCGGTTGAGGATTGGTTCTCCTATTTTTGAGCAGGTTGGCTTTCCTTTTCTCAGGGTCAAGCCACTTCTCAGAGTCGGTTGGACCTACATAGGTTAGTTTTTCTTCCGTATAGTATGCGGTCAATTCCTCTTCAGCAGTTAAGGAACTTCTAATGAAACTTATAAGGGGAAGGTTGTCCTTTGTGAACCTTACTTTCTCTACGGGTTTTTGGTCTTTGGATCTGTCCTTTTTGTATCCTAAGCCAAACATGCAAGTA
The DNA here is from genome assembly GCF_907164915.1 of Impatiens glandulifera. Classification (NCBI taxonomy): domain Eukaryota; kingdom Viridiplantae; phylum Streptophyta; class Magnoliopsida; order Ericales; family Balsaminaceae; genus Impatiens; species Impatiens glandulifera. The sequence continues at coordinate 157,692 of NW_025919114.1, forward strand.
GGGTGTCTCTTATAGCTACACATCTTCTTTACCATGTCACTAGATCTCTTATATGCGGCCATTTTATACTGGAGTCGGGCATTTTCCTCCTTAGTCAGTTCTCTAGCTGGTTCACTAGACTGTTCAGTCTTAAGTGATGGTTCAGGTGCTAACTCGGTTTCTATGGTAGGGATTTCACCAGGTTCTATGATCTCTGGTTCGGTTAGAACGAGTACTTCTGGTTTTGTCGGAATGGGTACTATAGGATCGGTTCTAAGGTTGAGTTGCTTAGGTAACATGGCTAGTAGGTTCTTATACTCTTCTACCATATCATTCAATGCATTATATAACTCATCTTTAGTAAATTCTTCACAAGGAGAGTCAAATACATGTTCCTCATTTGCCATAAGGCATGTGAGTTCATCATCATTGTCACTGTGAGCCCATAAGCTTCCTCCATCATCGGCTATCAGTGCTTTTTGAGCCTCACTCCCTTCACCGGTTTGTTGATAGTTATTTCGGTTATTTTGATTGTCCGGTTTCCGGTCATCCCTCCTCGGTTTTCTACATTCCCATTTGAAATGTCCCAAACAGTTACAGTTATAACACCTGACATTGGACTTATCACCATAGTTGTAGTTTGTCGGTTGGCTTCTCTTCATGAACTTCCCAAACTTCTGTGCAAGCATTGCCATGGCATCCTCGGTGAACTGTTCGGCGATTTTTATTGGTGCAGGTGCAACCGGTTCGGTGGATGTGATCAGTGCTCTAGTTGAGGTTGAGGCCGAAACCTCTTCTTCAGTTCTAGACCTCATTTCGAACACATATGCCTTAAGATCTTCAAATACATCATGTAACTTCATCTTACTTAGGCAGTTTGATTCCCTCATCACCATTGTCTTTATGTCCCACACACTTGGAAGAGATCTTAATGCTTTCATGATGACCTCCTTGTTGTCATACCTTTTGCCAAGAGTTGCTAGCTCATCTAATACACCAGTGAACCGATCACTGTATTCTCTCATTGTTTCTCCCGGTTTCATCTTGATGCTTTCAAACTTCTGAGTAGCTACCATTACCTTGTTTTCCTTGGTTCTTTCATTTCCCTCATGGATCTGAATGACCGTGTCCCATGTTTCCTTTGCGGTTTTGCAGTCTCTGATCTTGCAGTACGTGTTTCTGTCCACACTGTTGGAAATCCGGTTTCTAGCATGGTTATCCAGGTTATTTCTTCTCCTATCTTCAGCTGTCCATTCCTTTCTGTCTTTATCAATGATTATCGGTCCTTCGGCCAGAATGAATTCCATCTCATCATCCAAGGTGATTAAGTGTAGGTGCATGCGTGCCTTCCAGTTGGCAAAGTCATCACCTTCTAGCATTGGTGGCCTATCGAACGACATGCTTGCTTGAGTATTGAAACTAACTGCTCTAATACTAATTGTTAGGATCTAGGTCGCGGCTGGAGGACCGGGGTTGGACCGGTTAGCGCGTCTTACTCAAAGGTGGTGATTAATCCGGTTAGAGATTAACACCGATGTTTCAATACTACACAAACTGTCACAAACCCTTGAACCAGGTTCAAGCGCGGAAGAGGTTTGTTTCAGGTTGAAGCAGTACACTCACGAGATAGGCAGAACCGGTTTTTGGATAAGGCAGGTTTGGAAGTTGTTGGGTCGGTTTTGTAACTTGGTGATTCAGTTTAGATAGTGTAAAGTCGGTCAAAACGGTGTAGGTCGGTTAGTACAGCTCGGTTACAAAGTGAATAAAGCGGAAAGTAATAACAAGACAAGTTTTTATGAATGTTTAGAGATAAAACTCCTACGTCACCCCTTCCTCTCGAAACCGCGAGAAGGATATTCACTAAGGAATACAAATACAATCCGATCGAGACTTATTTCCTGCTCGATAACACTCGTACAATTTACACCGAAATTGTAGAATTACACTTCAACTTAGCACTTAAGCTTTCTAGAGATAGAACACACTCTTATCACTTGTAAATTAATTGTCCACTGTGTCCCGCATTTACTCCTCTTCAGCTGCTCCTTTTATAGGTGAAATATGCCAACGGTCATATTTCACTTCCTTGAATTTTATTGGCTGAGCAGAGGTTCATTGATTCAGACCTGGCGGTCATCTTCTCAGACCTGGCGGTCAACTTTACAGACTTGGCAGTCTGTTCTTCCAGTGTGTAAGACAAACCTGCTAGGTTTGTCTTTTACTCAATATGGTGACTGTTGGTTAGACAGTTGTCTGTATTTGGAAGATTTCCTTTCTGATTTATCCTGAAGTAGAAAGATCTTGTAGGACGGTTTTCTGCAGCCTGTAGACTGTCCTTAGACTTGTATGAATATTGCAATGTTCAGTCTGTTCCTTTGGTATCATTCTCAACAGATACCCGAAGTATCTTCTTATGCTGGTCGGTTATTTGACTTTTCACCGGATGTCTTCCGGTGTGATTGGTTTAACCGGACAGCTTCCGGTTATTCCTTTGCCTTCTAGCTGATCGGCTGTCTGGTGTTTCGGTTTTTAGTTTTGGCCGATCCTTTCTTTGTGCGGTCATGTTCCGAATGTTCCTGGTCGGTTTAATAACTTGACCGGTTAATCTTCTTAAGTGGTTCATTTGTTTGTCCGGTCCGGTTCCTTGTTCCTGCATGGAAGGTTTATTTATGTTAAGTTCTGTGAACGGATCTAATTTTATCTAACAAATAACATCCTTTTTCTAAGAATTTTTAGTTTCTTATAGTTATTTCTTTCACTTTCATTAAAAAAAAGTAGACTAATGCTTATTGTTTTTAGCTGTATGTAAAAATAAAAATTATAATAAAAAATTTAGACACCACACTATCACAGACATAACTCAGTCATCGAATATCTTCTCGGCATGTGCGACACTAGTCTAGATTGCCTCAATTCTAGCTAGTCAGCCTCTTAAAAGATGCAAGAAAAAATATCACTTTGAGAGAGAAAAAACTTGAAGAATATCTTGTCTATTGTTTATTGCTTTACAATTGTGAGGTATATGAGGTGATTGGTTAATTGCCAACACTTATTTATATACAAGCGGATGATCATTCTATATCCTCCTTAACCTAGGGCTTTCTAGACTCTTCTATTATCTAACTTAGACTTAGGAATTTATAGAGAATTATAGAGAGTTCAATTATCCTCCATAATATATATTATATTAAACTAAAAGTAATATATCAAAATTAAGCATTAAGCATTAAGAGTTAAGCGTTAAGCGTTAAGCGTTAAGAGTTAAGCGTTAAGCGTTAAGCGTTAAGCGTTAAGTGTTAAGCGTTAAGCGTTAAGCGTTAAGCGTTAAGCGTTAAGCGTTAAGCGTTAAGCGTTAAGTGTTAAGCGTTAAGCGTTAAGCGTTAAGCGTTAAGCGTTTAGCGTTAAGCGTTAATCGTTAAGCGTGAAGCGTGAAGCGTGAAGCGTGAAGCGTGAAGCGTGAAGCGTGAAGCGTGAAGCGTGAAGCGTTAAGCGTTAAGCGTGAAGCGTGAAGCGTGAAGCGTGAAGCGTGAAGCGTGAAGCGTGAAGCGTGAAGCGTTAAGCGTGAAGCGTTAAGCGTTAAGCGTTAAGCGTGAAGCGTGAAGCGTGAAGCGTGAAGCGTGAAGCGTGAAGCGTGAAGCGTGAAGCGTGAAGCGTGAAGCGTTAAACGTTAAGTGTTAAGCGTGAAGCGTGAAGCATGAAGTGTTTAGCGTTTAGCGTTTAGCGTTTAGCGTTTAGCGTTTTGCGTTTTGTGTTTTGCGTTTAGCGTGAAGCGTTTAGCGTGAAGCTTGAAGCGTTAAGCGTTAAGCGTTAAGCGTTAAGAGTTAAGCGTTAAGCGTTAAGCGTTAAGCGTTAAGCTTTAAGCGTTAAGCTTTAAGCGTTAAGCTTTAAGCGTTAAGCTTTAAGCGTTAAGCATTAAGCATTAAGCGTGAAGCGTGAAGCGTGAAGCGTGAAGCGTGAAGCGTGAAGCGTGAAGCGTGAAGCGTGAAGCGTGAAGCGTGAAGCGTGAAGCGTGAAGCGTGAAGCGTGAAGCGTGAAGCGTGAAGCGTGAAGCGTGAAGCGTTAAGCATGAAGCATTAAGCGTTAAGCGTTAAGCGTTAAGCGTTAAGCGTTAAGCGTTAAGCGTTAAGCGTTAAGCTTTAAGCGTTAAGCGTTAAGCGTTAAACGTTAAACGTTAAGCGTTAACCGTTAACCGTTAACCGTTAAGCGTTAAGCGTTAAGCGTTAAGCTTTAAGCGTTAAGCGTTAAGCGTTAAGCTTTAATCGTGAAGCTTTAATCGTGAAGCGTGAAGCGTGAATCGTTAAGCGTTAAGAGTTAAACGTGAAGAAGCGTTAAGCGTGAAGCGTGAAGCGTGAAACGTTAAGCGTGAAGCGTTAACCGTGAAGCGTTAAGCGTGTAGCGTTATGCGTGAAGCGTTATGCGTGAAGCGTGAAGCGTTAAGCGTTAAGCGTTAAGCGTTAAGCGTTAAGCGTTAAGAGTTAAGAGTTAAGAGTTAAGCGTTAAGCGTTAAGCGTTAAGCATTAAGCGTTAAGCGTCAAGCGTCAAGCGTCAAGCGTGAAGCGTGAAGCGTCAAGCGTCAAGCGTCAAGCGTCAATCATTAAACATCAATCATTAAGCATTAAGCATTAAGCATTAAGCATTAAGCATTAAGCATTAAGCATTAAGCATTAAGCATTAAGCATTAAGCATTAAGCATTAAGCATTAAGCATTAAGCATTAAGCATTAAGCATTAAGCATTAAGCATTAAGCATTAAGCATTAAGCATTAAGCATTAAGCATTAAGCATTAAGCATTAAGCATTAAGCATTAAGCATTAAGCATTAAGCATTAAGCATTAAGCATTAAGCATTAAGCATTAAGCATTAAGCATTAAGCATTAAGCATTAAGCATTAAGCATTAAGCATCAAAAATCAAGTATTAAGCATGAAACATGAAGCATGAAGCATATTTTATAGTTACCAAAACTAACTTTTACAAATTAGAATGCGTAAATCTCGGAAACAATCTTTAATTTTAAAAAATACGTCTAAAACGTCTTTAAATATCGTTTTATTTAAAAATATGACAAATTAATTTAGAAGACGATGATAATACGTTAAAATAAGATATCACACAATTTGTTCATTTGAGAAAACTTTACATGACTATTATTTTGATAGTTCGAGTCTAATATGATAAAATTCAAAGTTCGAATCTATATAATAAAACAATCCAAATTCGAGCATTAAATAACAATTACACAAATTATTATTTACGTCAATTTGTCATTATTATATTTTCCAAATAAATTTATAATATACATAAATATTTAACAATACATAAATAAGATTTTAGAAAAATAATAATTTCTAAAAAAAAACTTATAAATAACCAAATAAACAAAATAATTAACAATAAAGAAATATAAATTAATCTCTCAACTCTTAATAATTTTTAAATTACACATCCTTTATTTATTTTTAACAACATATTTATAATAATCTTTAAAATAATAATTATAGTAATTCTCAAAACTTTAATATATATAATATTTTGAAGGAAAAAAGCTCACTTAGACACATATATACTTGTACAATTAGCTCACTTAGACGTATGTACTAATAAAAAGTCGTTTAAACATATGTACTATAAAAAATTGACTCATTTAGCCTCTTTTAATAATCATAGTTAATTTTTATTTTTAAATTTATATAGTTATTAATTAAATATTAATATATTTTCTCTCTCCTTCTTTTTCATTAATTAAACTAGGTAATTTATTTTATTCTTAAATTTTTTATTATTTTAATATTAATTTCTCTTTTATATTTCATCTTATTCTTTTATTAGTTTTATTTCTCATATTTCTTAAATTTTAATTTTTTTTAAAATTTAACAACTTATTTATGAATTTTATGTTTTACTGTAAAATTTTTTAAGGATTTTTTCTTATTTAATTTAATATAATAAAAATGAAAAGGAGTTTTTTTTATTTAGTTTAATATAAATAAAAATGAAATTAATAATTTTTTATTTAATTTTTATTCACGACTTATATTAGTAGTAAAGGAATTGTTTTGTCTAATATTTGATTATTACTCTTTTAGTGTTTGATGAATGATTTTTTATTATTATTCAATTCTTAATTAATTTATTTTTGTGTTGAAGGATTTTTATTGCGGAAAGAATTTTCATTATTATATTCAATTATTTGGATCAAACAATTTTAAAATAATTAATAATTAATATGAATATAAAAAAATGTATACAAAGAAGAAGAAATATAAAGTTCAAATAATTAATAATGAATGCTCATATATATATAAAATAAAATTAAAATAATCAATCATAAAATACTCATATAGAAATAATAAAAAAAATATAAAAAAGATAAAAATAGAGGGTTCATTTATTAGTAATAAATGATATAATAAATGTAAACAAAAAAGAGAGAAAATATATTAATATTTAATTAATAAATATATAAAATTAAAAATAAATGTTAACCATTATTATTAAAAGAAGCTAAATGAGCCAATTTTTTGATAGTACGTACGTTTAAATGACTTTTTATTACTACATACGTTTAAGTGAGCTAGTTGTACCAGTACATACGTCTAAATGAGCTTTTTTCCTATTTTGAATGATAAACCTACTTATAATTATACATAAAGTTATTATAAATGAAAAATATAACAAAAAAAAAAGAAAGACATCACACACCACTACCAACTCTTTTTTCTAGTCACGGCAATTGAAACCAATCTTAACTTGCTTCTTACTTACACGTATAATCTAATGTTTAATTTATTTCGAAATAATTGAATTTTGTTTTATTAAAAATCACAATATGTCCTTATTTCCATAATATGGACCTCTTAGTTGATGATATCAACTTGTGTGAATAAAAAATTTAGATATATTATAATATATATATATATATTATAATATATATATATATATATATATATTAATATATATATATATATTATTTATCACGACCCACCTAATAATTACTCTCCAATCCAAAAAAATGTATTTCTAAAGTAAAAATCAAACATTAAATATTTATTTTTAAATAAGACCTTTTCATTTAAACTATACTAATAAATTAGTGTGATATGTTGTTATTAACATTAATATATATAAGTTTGATAAAATAATATATTTAAAAATATCAAATTCTTAAAATATAAATGAATTGTCCTAAACTTTAAATGAAATGAGGAAAGAAGTCATTAGACTCAACAATTTTAAAAAAAAGAAAAAAAGTAAAGTGAGATATCGCACATTTTTATATGTCAAAATATGGATTCAATATTTAAGCCAAGCATTAACACAAATAAGATTTTTTTCATTTGAGTTATAGTATAAATTAGTCTAATAGTTTCTTATTAACATTAATATATATAAGTTTGAAATATATAATTATATAATAAAACGTTTTAAGGATTAAAATGCATTATATACTTATATTAGTTTTTCATATATTTTAAGATATATAAATTTGTTAAATTTTTTTATACTCACATTTTTAAATATTTTTATTTATTTAAATATTGAAATTTAAAAAAATTAAATTCCGAAAATATTGTGCTATCCTAATATAAAGACGATCAAGATTCAGGTGACATGCATTTATATTGATCAAACATCTCATTCTCAATTTTTTTATTAAATATAATGTAAGCATTATTGTCCATTATTATATAATATATATAATAATTATATATTGAATAAATATATTTTATTTCTTTTAAAAAATGTACAACAAGTTGTGTTAATGTTAAATTTCAAAATATATTAACCCTTAATACTTATAAATTTCATTGTGGAAACTAAATTCCTTACTTCAAAATTTTATACCATATTTCAAGCTTTATCCAAAAGTTATTTCAATTTTAATTTAGGTTTAGTTTAAAAATATTTATAATTTTTTTAATTTATTTATTTATTAATTGTTATCCAGCTGTACTAAATTGTGAACAACTATTACACTTATAATTTTCAGCATTTTGTGTTATCAAGTATTGCTTATGATAAAAAAAGTTTTATTTGATTAATTTATAAGCCACACATATCATACTTAAATAATGATAGATAAGTGAAAATTAAAACTAATATCAAAAAAGATGTGTCAATATTTGTATATAATTACTCAATATCATATATTACTCTAATAATATATATTTAAAATAATTTTATATTTGTAAGTAGTTTTCGTGCAACATGTTTAATTTTCAGCACAACTTTTAGTTTGTTTTTATTAAATATAATGTTTTAATTTTAATATATAACGAAAAAATAGTATAAAAATTATATTAAATAATTTAATTTAATTGTATTATATATATATGTATTTGGAAATATTTCCAAAAGGTTAAAATAAATTAGTTAAGAAATAATTGATATCTAAAGTTATTTAGGTACTGAAGTATATTTTATACATATATCATACATAAATAAAATGAGAAAATATCTTTAAAGAAACCCTGATATTGGTTTCATTTATTTTACCCCCAACTTCTCTATAATAATCTAATTTTATTTTTCACATTCAACCTTATTCTCAACCTGATAGGATCAGTTTTATCGATAAAAACAGGGTCTGACTATTGATGAAGACTTATGAAAAACGGTTTGAAAGAAATCTTGTTAGGGATTTAATTCACTTTCTATTCTATGCAAACTCTTGTAAACACTTGAAACAGAATCAAGACGGAATTGTTTACTTAGGTTTGAAGCTTAAGATGAAGAATGAGAAGATGACAGAAATGAAAGAACACAACTTTGTTTATGGATGTTCGGAGAAACTCTCCTACGTCACCCCTTCTTCCAACCACAGGAAGGATTCACTATAATATGATTTAAATCAAATACAGTTTGCACACACTTAGCTCACTATTGAACAGAACACAGTCTGTTCAATTTACAAGATGAAGAATATCACTCAGTTAAGGGTGTTTTTGATTCTAGCTCTCTCTTGATTCAAACAAAGTACAATTAGGAAAGTAGCTTACAACTTGAATATTCAAAGGCATGATTTCTCTCTGTAATTCCAGCAAGCAAGATGATCTAGAGATATTTCAACTAGTGAGTTTGTCTGTTGTCCTTGAGATTTGATAAATACTAGGTTTGAGACTAACCCTCAAATCTTTATAATGATACGTGGCACTTTTCTATTGGAAAGTCTCCATAGTACACAGCAGGTTCTGAGCACAAGGATCATAGTCGTACACCAACTGGTAGTGCGACGAATATTCCATCAGAGATTTACCTGCAAAACAAGTAATATGAGAGAAATTCTATTACGTGGCATTCGTTGGATGGTTGCATATAGCTATCGTACTAATCTTCACTATAAAGTGGATAAGGAGTAGAGTACAACTATAGAACGTGGGTAGGCGGGTGATAGCTTCAAGCATACTGCTTAAGCATAGTATTAGACGTATATCATTTAGACGACCTCGTCTAATGAAATCAAACATCCCCTTCTAAGAGCATAATCCATTAGACCACCGGTCTAATGGAATTAGACTTATGTCTAATTACAATCACTTCAGACTAATTTGAAAGAGTTAGACCACACGTCTAACTTTCACCAATTAGACTTCACGTCTAATCTTTCACAAATCATTAGACTACACGTCTAACTCCACTGAGTTAGACAGCACGTCTAATTCCGGTTCTACTTCGGACTTGTCTGAATGAGTTAGACTACACGTCTAACTTTCTCTTTCTATTAGACTGCACGTCTAACTCCACGAGTTAGACTGCACATTTAATTACGGTTCAACTTCAGACTTGTCTGAAGGAGTTAGACTTTTACGTCTAACTTTCACAATCCATTAGACTGCACGTCTAACTCCGCTGAGGTAGATTGCACGTCTAATTACGAATTCCATTAGACTGCCCGTCTAACTCCACGAGTTAGATTGCACGTCTAATTACGGTTCAACTTCAGACTTGTCTGAAAGAGTTAGACTTTTACGTCTAACTTTCACAATCCATTAGACTACACGTCTAACTCCACGAGTTAGACTCCACGTCTAATTACAGTTTCCATTAGACTTCATGTCTAACTCCACGAGTTAGACTGCACGTCTAGTTACAGTTTCCATTAGACTGCACGTCTAATTCCATGAGTTAGATTGCACGTCTAATTACGGTTCTATTAGACTTCATGTCTAACTCCACGAGTTAGACTGCATGTCTAATTACGGTTTCCATTAGACTGCACGTCTAACTCCACGAGTTAGACTGCACGTCTAATTCCGTATACATTAGACTACACATCTAACTCCGCTGAGTTAGACTACACGTCTAATTCTATATACATTAGCCTGCACGTCTAACTCTGCTAGTTAGACTGCACGTCTAATTCCGTATACATTAGACTGCACGTCTAACTCCAAGAGTTAGACTGCACGTCTAATTTTGTACATCTAATACCAAATCGGTCTAATGAGCCTCATTAGAATCAAGTCTCATGAAATATGATTTCGATACACCTGCATCAAAGCGCATAAATCATTTGATCATCAAAATACCAATAGTCAAACTATTTCAACACTTAGTCTAAATAATTTAACCCAACACACCCAAATAGTTCATGTTTAACTAATTAATAAATAAATAATATAATTGTGAAATTTAAACTTAGATTAGTAATAATTAAAACAGAAAGATGTTTTTTTACAAATTTTTATATTTTAATTATTTATTTTACTTACAGTTTTTTTTATATTTTTTACAGTTTACTTTTTTTATATTATATTTTATTGTAATTAGTTCTCTCAAAATTTATAAAAAAAACAATTACAATAATTATTTTAGTATTAATTGGAAACCAAAATATCGGTTAATAGGTTATATTATAATTAAATACGATCAATTTATTTATTAAATTGTTACTGTTAATGTTTATGATGTTTTATAAAAAATAACCAAATATCAGTTATGTAAATATAAATTTATTTATTTAATATTTTTAACAATAATATTTGTCTTTCCACTAATAAAAATTATTATAAAATATGTTTAAACTAATAATTAATATATTTTACACAAAAATGTACCTTTTTCAAGAGTTAATTTTTAACACTCTCAAAGTTTTATTTTAAAAAATAATTATAATTATAATTATTTTAATTTGATAATTATTATGTATTGTGTTATAACAAGTGATTATAGTTAATATTTGGTAGTCGTTGTCGTGTTTTTTATTATTTGTTAAAAAAATGTTGGATAATAATTTAAATATAATTTTTTTCTTTGAAGTTAATATTTGTATTTTACATTTAAAAAAAAGTTATAGTTAATTAATCTCTAAAACAATATATGAAACTTTATTGATAAATAAATAAGAACTAAAATTCTTATATTTATATATTATTATTAAATATTATATTTAAAATTAATGATTTCAACAAGCATAACATCTTGATGCTTGATGCTTGATGCTTGATGCTTGATGCTTAATGCTTGATGCTTGATGCTTGATGCTTGATGCTTGATGCTTGATGCTTGATACTTGATGCTTGATGCTTGATGCTTGATGCTTGATGCTTGATGCTTGATGCTTGATGCTTGATGCTTGATGCTTGATGCTTGATCCTTGATCCTTGATGCTTGATGCTTAATCCTCGATGCTCGATACTCGATGCTCGATGCTCGATGCTCGATGCTCGATGCTCGATGCTTGATTCTTAATGCTTGATTCTTGATGCTTGATGCTTGATGCTTGATTCTTGATTCTAGATTCTTGATGCTTGATTTTTGATTCTTAATGCTTGATGCTTGATGCTTGATGATTGATGCTTGATACTTGATGCTTGATGCTTGATGCTTGATGCTTGATTCTTGATGCTTGATGCTTGATGCTTGATGCTTGATGCTTGATGCTTGATGCTTGATGCTTGATGCTTGATGCTTGATGCTTGATGCTTGATGCTTGATGCTTGATGCTTGATGCTTGATGCTTGATGCTAATGCTTGATGCTTGATGCTTGATGTTTGATGCTTGATGCTTGATGCTTGATGCTTGATGCTTGATGCTTGATGCTTGATGCTTGATGCTTGATGCTTGATGCTTGATGCTTGATGCTTGATGCTTGATGCTTGATGCTTGATGCTTGATGCTTGATGTTTGATGCTTGATGCTTGATGTTTGATGCTTGATGCTTGATGCTTGATGCTTGTTGCTTGATGCTTGATGCTTGATGCTTAATGCTTGATGCTTGATGCCTAATGCTTGATGCTTGATGCAATCTAATAGATATGTAGTTAGACGTGTAGTCTAACAGATACATAGTTAGACATGTAGTCTAACGGATACATAGTTAAACGTACAGTCAAACAGATACGTAGTTAGATGTGTAGTGTAACAGATATGTAGTTAAACGTGCAGTCTAATAGACGTAGTTAGACGTGAAGTCTAATGGATACGTAGTTAGACGTGCAGTCTAATATATACATAGTTAGACGTTTAGTCTAACGGATATGTAGTTAGATGTATAGTCTAACAGACATAGGTAGACATGCAGTCTAACAGATATAAAGTTAGATGTGTAGTCTAAAAGACGTACTTAGAGGTGCAGTCTAACAGACGTAGTTAGGCGTGCAGTCTAATGGATACGTAGTTAGACATACAGTCTAACAGATACGTAGTTAGACTTGTAGTCTAACAGATACGTAGTTAGACGTGTAGTCTAACGGATACGTAGTTAGACGTGCAGTCTAACAGATACGTAGTTAGACGTATAGTCTAACAGATATGTAGTTAGACATACAGTCTAATAGAAGTAGTTAGACGTGCAGTCTAATGGATACGTAGTTAAACGTGTAGTCTAATAAATATGTAGTTAGACGTTTAGTCTAACGGATACGAGTTAGACGTATAGTCTAACAGATGTAGTTAGATGCCTAGTCTAACAGATACGTAGTTAGACGTGTAATCTAATGGATACGTAGTTAGACATGTAGTCTAATAGATAGTAGTTAGAAATGCAATCTAATGGATACGTAGTTAGACATGTAGTCTAACACATACGTAGTTACACGTAAAGTCTAACAGATATGTAGTTAGACGTGCAGTCTAACAGACGTAGTTAGACGTGCAGTCTAATGGATACGTAGTTAGACGTGCAATCTAGCGGATACGTAGTTATATGTGCAATCTAACGGATACGTAATTAGACATGCAATTTAACAGACGTAGTTAGACGTGTAGTCTAACAGATTCGTAGTTAGACGCGCAGTCTAACGAATACGTAGTTAGACGTGCAGTTTAATAGATTAAAGTTAGACGTGCAGTCTAACTCCTTCAGACTAGTCTGAGGGGACACATAGTTAGACGTGTTGTCTAACTCTATTAGACTTGGTGGTCTAATAGATTCTGCTATTAGACGGAGGCGTCTAACTTTATTAGACTTGGCAGTTTAATGGAGCACGTGTAATGCCTCACTTCAGCAGTTGCTTGAAGTTAACATCCGTCTACCCATGATCAACTAGTTGTACGCTACTCCTTCTCTATTAGTTCGTCCAGATCAGTACGACAACCAATTACATCCAATGAATTAATACCACATAAGCAAATATTCTTCCCACTACTAGTTTCTTATAGGACAATCCTAGAAGAATATTTGGGAGCACTACCAGATTTGTACGACCACAATCTTTATGCACAGAGTTTGTTGTACCTGTGTACTATGGAGGCTTTCCAATGGGTATTTTCCACATGTCATTATAGAAGATTCGACCGTTGGTACCTGCTCTCTATTTAAAGATCCTTAAGGACAACGGACGAAGTGACACACGAATACAAGCAGCACACAAGACGTGCGAACTGACAATCGATCTTACGAATTGCTTTCTTACTTACTGTGTTTTGTACGTCAAGAGAGAGATAAAATCAAAGTATTGTCTAGCTGAGTGATATTCTTCAATATAATGTAAGTAGAAAAGAGTATGTTCTGTTCAACAGTGAGCTAGCTTTGTAACTGTATTTGATTCTAAGAAAAGTATAGTGAATCCTTCCGGTGGTTGGTAGAAGGGGTGACATATGAGATTTTTACTCCGAACATCCATAAATAACTCTGTGTGTCATTTATATTCTATCATCTTCTCATTCATCGGTTCTTAGCTTCAAACTTGAGCAAACGTTTCCACACTTGAATCGTTTCAAGAGTTTGCAAGGGTTTGTGAAGAATAGAAAGTGATACAAATCCCTAACAGGATTTCTATCAAACCGTTTTTGCACGAAGTTGTCATCAATAGTTAGACCCCTGTCTCTATTAGTGTTACTGATCCTTTCAATTTGTATCAGAGCCCTGTTTCTATTCTCAAGCTATCACTAAGAATGTCGACCATAACCAAAGATGCTAGTGCTACCGCAATCCCGACATTCTCAAGAGAAAACTATATCGTGTGGAAGAAGAGAGTTCGTACTCATCTTTCTTCTCTTCATAACGACATGTGGAGTGTTATCACAGATGGTCCCATCAAGATTGATAAGGAGAAATCTGAATGGACCAGTGAAGACAAGAGGAGAAACAACCTCAAGAACATGGCATTAGACGTGCTGTACATATCTCTTGATGAAAGTATGTTCAACTCCAAGGAGATCTGGGATAGACTTACACAACTGTGTGAGGGCAATGAACAAACAAAGAAGAACAAGATCATGGTTTCTACTCAAAAGTTCGACAGATTTAAAATGCGTCCTAGGGAAGCAATGACCGAGTTTGACACAAGGTTCAGCAAAATCATCTTCACTCTCTCTATTCTCGACAAGACCTATAGCAATAGTGAGATTGCTATCATGGTTATGCGTGCTTTGCCAAGGGAATGAGACATAAAGACGATGGTTATGAGGGAATCCAAAGACCTCAACAAGATCTCACTTTTCGATATGTTTGTTGATCTCAAAGCCTATGAGTTCGACTTGAACTCAAGGATTGAAGAAGATCAACCCTCATCCATCATCATTTCCAAAACTTTGGTGACTGCTGAAGAGTCACCGGTTGCTCCTGATGTGAAGACAGCTTCCCAGCAGCTCAGCAGCGATGCTATGTCTCTTTTCGTGAAGAAGTTTGGGGACTTCATGAAGAAGAGGAACTCTAACTCAAGCTCTTCAAATTCAAATGATAATAAAAAATCCAAAGCTAATGTTAAGTGTTTTAACTGTGGAATTTTAGGTCATTACCAGTCGGACTGTCGGAATCCAAAGGGTGATGAGAAGAAGAAGGACGAAGAAAAGGAGCTGAAGGCTCTTGTAGCAGGGGATGGGAAGAACAGACGAAACTATAATGACTCTTACTCTTCATCCAACGACAATGATGAAGACGAGGTTACTTGTTTCATGGTAAGAGAAGAAGAAGAAATTCAGGAAACTGAGGTATTTGACCTCTCTTCTGAAATTTTTTTAAGGGAACAACTGGTAGTTGCACTAGATGACATAGTCATAGAGTACAGAAAGCTAGTAGAATCCCAAAATGAAATACAGTCTTCATCTAATGTGTCTCAACTTGCTTTTTCCTAATCTCTAGAATTAAAAACTCTTGATCGAGATCTCATCTGAGAATGAGATTCTTAAATAACAGATTTAAACTCTTTCTTCTGAAAAAAAAGGTTAAACTATGTTGTTAGTTCTTGGACAAGGTCTGAAGAAGCTGTCAAATATTAGATTAGTTTGTTGAAGCCTGTTGGATCTAAATTCTGTTTAGGATTTGATAGCGATGACCCAAACCAGTCCTGCAAAAATTTAAACTAAGAAATCGACAAGCTTAAGCCAATAAGTTTTGTCAAAGGGAGTCTAACTAACATTGAATCTGATCCAATTCATGAAGAGTTAGCTTTAAAGAATGAAATAACTTATGTTCCGCCAACTGTTAGCTAGCTGGAAATGAAGTTAGAAACAGTCAGCAAGACTGGAAATCTAAAACCTGACTCTAACTCAAGGAGTTTTAAAAGAAAATCATTCTCAAAAGCTAAGGGATCAGTGGCTAGCAGAAAGGCGTCTACTAAATCAAAATCATACGCACTTATTACAACACAAAATGGGAAATCCATCAAAATAACTCAAATATGGATTCCTAAGGGATTGACTGATCGAGGATCCAATTGAATGTGGGTACCAAAGTTTGTAAATATTTTCTTATGTAGGTGATACAGGAAAGTTGTAGGAAGGAAGCATGGAGCATACTCTTCTAAGTATACATTTTAAGAGATCAATAATGGCCCTTGTCATTCCTAAGGACTAAGTGTTTATGTTTTAAGAATATTTTTAGTCTTAAGGACTCAAAACATTTATTTATTCATTTTGTACATGCACAAAATGAGAGAGAAAATTTATTATGAAAATAAAGATGCACGCAGACAAAATGCTTTAATCGGTCTATGAGACGAGGTCGTATAAAAGAAAAAGCATGTACTTAGACGTATTTTTACTTACATTCTATGTATCTAAGTCTATGTGTCTTGGTTCATAACCTGCGTGGTTAGACGCCGACGTTTAATAGACAAGATCATTTGGAAGCTCACGTCTAATCAAACACACGTCTAATACGTGTTGTTCATGCGTAATTAGACGTCAACGTCTAATAGACGTTAGACGTTTATAAGACAAGTGATTAGACGTCTGCTTCTAATAGACGTTTAGATCTCATAGATTGTAGAAGTAAGAAAAACGTCTAACTACGTGTGTATTAGACTGATCAAGGACAACTGTCCCACATGCCGTGTCATCTAATTTTCCCGCTCAAACATAAAAACAGTCATCGTCAAATAATATGAAGACATGTGTCTTTCAAGTTAAAAGAGAATGACTTATATACCCTCAAAATTAATTATGATTCTTTAGAAAGGACGTCTAATATTAATTAATGGGTCCTACCCTTTGGAAAAGTGATGGTTAAGCCATGCGACTCCTGGAAATCTATTTAAGGACATCGTGCATGAGATCGAAAAGTTTTTCTCTCTCAAATCTCTCAAGAACCCTATATTTCTTCAAACCTCTCTCTAAAAACTCTTGTTCATCTTGTGTTTGTTCATCTTCTTTTCAAAAATGGGCAACAAGAGAATCATCCTTGGATACTGTACTTTGTAGGTGGATTTTTCTTCTGTGTATACATTCGATCAATAGGAGGTGGTCGATATGTTCAGATCTCTAGAATACTCCGGTATCGGGAAGTATCTTGACGGGCCGTTCATATTCTACGATAAGGAAGTCTAGGAGTTCATTAAATCGTCAACTATGGTTGGCGATTTTATTACGGCTACGGTGAATAATACAGTTATTTCTTTCAACGAAGCGTCCTATGCGGAGTTTTTCGAATTTCCATCGGAGGGCCACACGTTCAACCTAAATCTCCCATTAGAAATCACGGCGGAAATGAA
Source organism: Impatiens glandulifera (assembly GCF_907164915.1). NCBI lineage: Eukaryota > Viridiplantae > Streptophyta > Magnoliopsida > Ericales > Balsaminaceae > Impatiens > Impatiens glandulifera. The sequence goes on from NW_025919114.1 coordinate 175,046, forward strand.
GACTGTTTTCTTAGCCGAAAGTTCAGAAATTAGATTAAACGAGAGTAAGAAGGTTCTTAAACCCCATTTCATCTTGTTGAATGATGTTGTTGCTAAAGCTCTTTAAGGGAGGGTGGGATCATTTCATCCCTATAGTCAAGACCGTTTTGACTATATGATGGCCATCTCCAAGGGTATTCAGGTCAATTGGGCTTCAACGCTGTTCCTGAACCTGTGCGTGACGATTGATCCCAAAAATAAGGAGAGTGTGTGCTTTGCTTCTCAACTTAGCCGATTACTGGAGCACTTAGGGGTCCCCATGGGGGATTTCGAACTAATTAACTCCTGTTGAGTGTTCAACGACTTCACAGTCGCCAACACTCTCGTTCGAATGAAGAATTCCAAGGAGTGCGCATCGAGCCAAAAGACGGGTGGAAGATCCGTCACTCGTTCTAAACAACCGACGACTTCTATTCTTTCGACGGGAGCTAAAAGATAAAGAATAGTGAATGAATTCGAGGCTAGTTCTACTAGCCAGAAAAGTTCTTCGAAGAAGGATTCTGGGATAGTTGATTCCAGAGTTAAGCAAGGTCCCTCCGCACTTGCTGCTATTCTAATTTCTCCCATGTCTCCTCTTGCGAGCTAGTTGAGAAAAATAGTAAAGTCCTCTGTTTCAAGAGGAGAAAAATCAAAGGCGCTCAGGGCGTCTACGTCTTTGAAAGTCTCGTCTAAGGTTACCCCTACTCAATCTCAGGCTGAAGTGCTTAAGTTTAATGTTCCTGTGTTGGAACAAGATTTGTTTGTCTTTGTTCCTTTGGTGGAACATGTTGCCTGGCCAACTATTGAGACAGTTGGTTCAAATATTGAAAATATTGACAGGATTTCATCTATTGTCCATCAACCCAATCCAGTAGCTGCTCAAGCTACAATTATTATCGAACTAAAGTAAGATGTTGTTTGTACCCTTACTGCTGGTAATGTATCTGAAAAAGCTCTTTCCTTGCAAATTGAAGAGCTCCCTGTTCCCAAACAAGTTCAAGTTGTATTCGTAGTGACAAGAAAATAGTCCAGTCTGAAGTTACGTCTATCTCTTTGTAAGACCTCTTTCTGTTCAAGAGGTAATGAGAGACACCAGAAAAGCTGTTGGAATAACCATTGGGGAACCAAGGCGTACTCCAAAACATGTTGAGGTTATTGGAAAAGGCAAGGCAATTGCAACCTATTCAAATGAGGAGGTCTCAAAGGCAACATGTATAGTTAACCTAATGATGGATCAGGCCAAAGTAAAGGCTGCTGAAAAGATCAAGATCATCGATACTTGGGTTATGAACAGAATCCCATAGGTATGATTAGGTCATCAATGGAAAAGGTATAAGCGGGAAATGTTTGAAGCTAGTCAATATTGAAAAGAGAGTCCTGAAATAGGCTAAAACATTAGAAGTTTATGAAGCTCTAAAGAGAAAAGAGTTGGTTGAAGCCAATTAGAGAGTTCGGGCTCTTTTTTCAATCCTCCAAGCGAGAAAAGACAACTTCAATCCTTTGGAAAGGAATGCTGATGCAGAGGAGAAGGCTCTGAAAAGACTTGATGAAATCATGCAGGATTACATCTCCATCGTTCTTAGGTACGTGCATGAAGCAAACTGCTCCGGGGTAAATCCTTTCGGAAGCTCTTCACATAAAGATGATCAGATGCAACATTCCAATGATGGAGATTTTATTCTTCCGGAAGATGAGAAAGCCGTTGCTCATCTCATTAAACTGGGAAGCCTTTCTGTTGAAGTAAAACGCCTTATTTCTCAACCCAAAATCGAACAGACCGAGGAACCAGTTCAACCCGATTCGATTATTGAAGAAGAGACCAATATCGAATCCGTTCAAATTGAAACCCAAGAAGAAGAAGAGCTGGAATCCCCTGTTCTTGAGTCAGAGGCATCTCCAGAAAAGGAGGCTGAAGCCAGTCATCCCAATGAAGCACGTTCTGAGGGGGAACCCTCAAAAGTCAAGGAATCTGATTAAAGTTCTTCCTCTAAGGGGGAAAAAGACAATAATGATACGTCTTCCGAAAGTTCTGAAGATTCTCCTCGACCAACTCTGATGATTACAGTTGCAAATATTCATTATGATGTTGTAACCTTCCTCTTCACTATGATGGTACATCTGATCAGATTCACAAGGTGTGTGAAGATGTTCTTGGTGATAAAGAAAAGTCTAAAAGAACTTCTGAGGAGGATGAACCAGAGTAGTACCGGCAGGTTCACACTCATCTTAGTCCCATTTGAACTGCTCCCTCCGATTCTCAAGAAGTCTCATGAAATGAAGGAATGTCCCCTTGTGGTGCAAAGCTTTTAAAGTCTATGAAAGAAATGATGAACACCTTTCAGAAGACTGTTAAGGACTTGATATCCAAAATGGTGAAAATTGTAAAGAATCAGAAATCATACAATAAGGAATTTGCCTCACTAATTAAAACTCATAATGAAATGGAGCAAACCATGAAGAGGAATACGTATGAGATCAACATCCTCAACAAAACCTATACCAAATTCGAGAAGATTTTTTTTTCAAACGGCAGTCCGACTTGAATGATTACGAAAGGGAAATCACCATGGAACTTCATCAAGAAGTTATGGCTGGAGTAAGCCTTCTTCAAGGTCAAATGGTTGAGATTCAAGGTCATATGAGTAGAACTGATGTTGAGCGAATGGAACAAGCTGATTCCTCCACCATACAAATTCAAGTTGATGAATATGCTGAAGTTGCTGCTAATAAGGAGAAGAACCTCATTTCCTGTGGCGATGATAATGTTAAAAATGGGGAAGGAAGTTCTAGAGGCAGTTGTAGAGGCGGTGGTAGTAATAGAGGTGGTGTTTAAACCGGCAACAGATTGAAGAGAAAACCAACCGATGAAGGAGGAAGTTGCAGGCCAACCAAAAGAGGTGGACGTCGCAGCGGTAATCATGGTGGTGGAAGTGGTGGAAGTGGTCGTGGTGGTCGTTTTGTCCATCCATTTCGAAACCTTCTGAGCGGTGAAGGATTCAACTACCCAATCGTGAAAAGGGAAGATCAATAATGTCTTTTTTTCTAAACTATCTTCTTTTGGTTTGTGAACTTGGTTTTTTAAACTTGGTTTTTGAATATTGGTCTTTGGGTTTCTGTAGTTTGCGAACAAGTATTATTCTTTCTTTAATTGGATGGATGTTTATCTAATTTACATCATCATCAAAAGGAGGAAATTGTTGAGTCAAATTATTTTGAATAAAGGTCAAACTATTCTGACTAACGATATTTTGAAGATAAGTTTGTATAAAACTTAAATAAGAAGTAAATTAAGCCATCTAATTGTTTTTGTGCAAGTGCATCAAAACATGCTAAGTTTGACTTAGCTTGAATCAAGTTCATTAAACATACGTAGTAAGACGTGCAGTCTAACAAATACGTAGTTAGACATATAGTGTAACAGATACATAGTTAGACGTGCAGTCTAACAGACGTATTTAGACGTGTAGTCTAACAGATACGTAGTTAGACGTGCAGTCTTACAGACGTAGTTAGACGTGTAATCTAACAGATAAGTAGTTAGACGTGCAGTCTAACAAAGACGTAGTTAGACGTGTAGTCTAACAGATACGTAGTTAGACGTGTAGTGTAACAGATACGTAGTTAGATGTGCAGTGTAACAAATACGTAGTTAGATGTGCAGTGTAACATATACGTAGTTAAATGCATAGTCTAACAGATACGTAGTTAGACGTGCAGTCTAATAGATACGTAGTTAGACGTGTAGTCTAACAGACGTAGTTAGACCTATAGTCTAATGGATACGTAGTTAGACGTGTAGTTTAACAGACACGTAGTTAGACGTGTAGTCTAATGAATACCTAGTTAAACTTGTAGTCTAATAGATGTAGTTAGACATGTAGTCTAACAGATACGTAGTAAGACGTGCAGTCTAACAGACGTAGTTAGATATGCAGTCTAATAGATACGTAGTTAGACATGCAGTTTAACGGATACGTACTTAGACGTGTAGTTTAACAGATACGTAGTTAGACGTGTAGTCTAACGGATACGTAGTTAGACGTGCAGTCTAACAGATACGTAGTTAGACATGCAGTCTAACAGATACGTAGTTAGACGTACAGTCTAACAGACATAGTTAGACGTGCAGTCTAATGAATACGTAGTTAGACGTGTGTGAGAATCTCTAAATTAAGGCCTCGGTCCTAGAACAATTCTAGCAACCTTTCTCGGCACATGTTCTCGGTCCTATTGTGCACATGGGCCAGATTTCTATTTTGTTGTTTTAATATTTTGTTTTACTTTCCTTTTCTATTTTACAAATTGGATTCTGTTATTTTCTATTAGTTGTTGTAACCAAATATTTTGGGGCAAGACATCACCTATATAAGGATGATCTTTCTTCCCTAAGGACCTATGAATGGAATAATAAAGATATGAACTTCTCCCCCATTTCTCTATTATTATTTATTATGGACTGTTTGGTATAGACCAACAATATTTCTCTTCTCACCCTAGGTTCTTGTATCCCCTCATCCCAAATTCTTTCAGCAAAATATGGACATAAAGTTCAATGCTGCTGGAAAAAGTTTGACAGCCATTGAAACGGGTGCTTCTGGAAATGGCCAAGATCCCTGCACCCGACCCTAGGTCAATGCTTCTTGCTATCTTTCTCCAACCCGGCTCACAAATGTTAATATTCCTGAATTTGATGGGACTAATTTGGAGGGCAGGCTCATATTTGCCAAGCAAGTCTTTAAGGTGGACAAGACGAATGATGCCACAAAACTAGACATTGTCCGCACTCGCTTTTCAAAAGAGGCAAGAACGTGTCATTAATTAATTATAGAATCACAATCATATGGAAGCCTTGACGTGGGATGTATTAAAGAGGGATCTCTTGCTGCGATTTAGTCCTCCTATACACGGCACCCCCATGAGACAACGCATGAACCTGAAACTACCCAAGAAGCAACTTACGGGTCCCTAATGAGCAGTAGGCCCTTGTACAGCGCTGAACCGCCGCTGCTGCCCAAACCATGCAATGTTAACACGGCCTGGCCGAGCACAAACCGGATAACCGATCCCAAGGAAGACCTGTGTTATACTTGCAATGAAAAATGGGAGCCCAATCATAGGTGCAAATCCAAAACATTCATGGCTCCGGCTAATTAGCAAGAAGTGCAAGAACTCGTTCAAGAACCCGTCCAAGAATCAGGTTTTTATGACCCACCCTTGCTGCTTGAGACAGAGGACGAACATGTCATTTCTTTGCACACTTTCACGGTCCAGCAGGGTATCCCTCGGTCGCGGGTCAACATAATACGACGCAACCAACTAGAAAAGGCATTGAAAAATAATAATGTTGCTTCCACAGTACAAATAAAGAGTATGAACGAATGCCAAATTGTTTTACTTATGTTGGAAGACACTCCTGAAAATTTCCAGCACATAATCAAAGGGCTCAACCAGCAATCCAACAACCGACCACCAGTCAGGAAGGTTACTAGAAGACACGGCTTAGTTGTTTCACATGTGTTGCTGGTTTGGATAAAGGATTGGGCTTGGTTGTTTGAAGACATTCTAGAGTATGCCTGGAAGAAAAATGGCCCTTTTTCTGCACCTGGCATGTTGGGCCGAAGGAAGGACTGATTGTGGAGTGGGAAGACCGAAGGCTTTTAAGAAATGCGGTCCTAGACTCCGACACTTGCTGGACTTGCTGAAGTGCAACCGAATTCATTGAAATTTTGAGCATGCGCATTAGAGGCTCGGCAGACCACGATCTTTTTCTTCGAGGGCGACGGATTTTGAAGGGGGAGATAATGTTAGGATCTCCAAATTAAGGCCTCGGTCCTAGAATAATTCCACTAACCTTTCTCGGAACCCGTTCTCGGTCCTATTGTGCACATGGGCCAAATTTCTTTTTTGTTGTTTTAATATTTTATTTTTCTTTTCTTTTTTATTTTACAAATCGAATTCTATTATTTTCTAGTAGTTATTGTAACCGAATATTCTAGAGCAAGACATCACTTATATAAGGTTGATCTTTCATCCCCAAGGACCCATGAATGGAATAATGACGATATGAACTTCGCCCCAATTTGTCTATTATTATTTATTATGGACTGTTTGGTATAGACCAATAGTATTTCTCTTCTCACCCTAGGTTTTTCTATCCCCTCATCCCAAATTCTCTATCAAAAAACATTTCGTTGCCCTTTGATTATAGAATTTCTATCGGTCCTAGAGATCAAGAACTTGATTCTTGAGATCAAAAACCCATAATCACACCTTACGAAACAAGTCGTAACAATGTGCAGTCTAGAAGATACGTAGTTAGACGTGCAGTCTAACGGATACGTAGTTAGACGTGTAGTCTAACAGACGTAGTTAGACGTGTAGTCTAACAGATATGTAGTTAGACATGCATTCTAACAGATAGGTAGTTAGACATACAGTCTAACGGATACGTAGTTAGACGTGCAGTCTAGTAGATGAAAGTTAGACGTGCAATCTAACAAATGAAAGTTAGACGTGTAGTCTAACTTTTTTAGACTAGTCTGAGGGGACACGTAGTTAGACGTGTCATCTAACTCTATTAGACTTATTGGTCTAATGGATTCTGCTATTAGAAGGAGGTGTCTAACTTCATTAGACTTGGCAGTATAATGGAGTACGTCTAATGCCTCGATTCAGTAGTTGCTTGATTTAGTATTTGTCTACCACGATCAACTAGTTGTACGTTACTCCTGCTCCACAAATCCGTGCAGATCAGTACGAATGTCAGTTACATCCAATGAATTAATGCCATGTAAGCAAATATTCGACCCACTACTTGTTTCTTGCAAGACAATCCTAGAAGAATAATTGGGCGCAATACCATATTGGTACGACCACGATCTTTATGCACAAAGTCTGTTGTACTTGTGTACTATGGAGGCTTTCCAATTGGTGTTTTCCACGTGTCATTATAGAAGATTCGACCCTTGGTACCTGCACTCTATTTAAAGATCATCAAGGACAACGTATGAAGTGACACACGAATACAAGCAGCACACAAGACGTGCGAACTGACAATCGATCTTACGAATTGCTTTCTTACTTACTATGTTTTGTACATCAAGAGAGAGATAAAATCTAAGTATTGTCTAGCTGAGTGATATTCTTCAATATACTGTAAATTGAACAGAGTCTTTTCTATTCAACAATGAGCTAGCTTTGCAACTGTATTTGATTCTAAGAAAAGTATAGTGAATTCTTCCGGTGGTTGGAAGAAGGGGTGACGTAGGAGAGTTTTGCTCCGAACATCCATAAACAACACTGTGTATCATTTACATGGTTTCATCTTCTCCTTCATCGGTTCTTAGCTTCAAATCTGAGCAAACATTTCCGCACTTGAATCGCTTCAAGAGTTTGTAAGGGTTTATGAAGAATAGATAGTGATACAAATCCCTAACAGGATTTCTATCAAACCGTTTTTGCAAGAAGTTGTCATCAATAGTTGACCCCTGTCTCTATTGGTGTCACCGATCCTTTCACATTGTGATAGTAATTTGAAATTTGACAAGCTTAATGTCAATGACATGTCTAAACCTACACGTTTTAAACATAATGTCATTAGACATACTCTCTAATGGAGTTATCAAATTTGACTATGTAAACCAAAGATAACATTTTAGATCCACTAACCAAATTATTGAATGGAGATTTAGTTTGAAAGTCTTTTTAGACATGAGCCTACTATAAGTTGGTATGAAATAAAACCCAACATAGGTAGACTAAAGATCCCAAGAACTAGGTTCAATGAGACATTAGGTTGTACTTACTTGTACAATTATTGTTGAGGATTAAACCTATAATGAAACAATATATATTTTGACGAGGATAAAATATAGCTTTTAATGATTTTTGTTAGCAAAAAGATCACCTATGTGAGGGACAAGTGGGGCCGCTTCGATAGAATTGCACAACTAAATTCTAGACCCTCTCATACAACTAGACGCGTGTTTCATGACCTAAACAGACACAACCATGAGAGCTTGACGTGTATTAGGAAGAATTCTATGTGAAAGTGTAATCGTTTACACAAATGGTAGAATATTTCAAGGAAATCGAGTTTACTAATTAACTAGTAAAGTTTTATACTCTCATAAGGTAAGGTTCAAAGGGTTACCTCTACCTACCATATGTAGGATTCAACTATTGAACCATTCATCGGGTTAATCTTTCAATTTCCATTAATATGGGGGATTGTTGGAATTTGTAAAATAATTCTAAAAAATTCTATTAATGAATGGAAATTAGAATATGGGAAATAAAATTAAATCAAATTCACATTAAATTCAAACATTAATTAAAGGGTAAAATTTGATCAAAATATATAATTTGAATTAATCAATTTAAAATTCATTGATGACCAATTAATAAAATGTTGTTAATTTCTAGTGTAACTTACATGAGTTTATTATTATCAATTATTTTGATAGTTTAATATTATTATTAACAATTGAAAAAATCATGTTACCGTGAGTGTTGCAAAATAAATGTCTTCATTAATTTTGACAAGTAATTACCCTTAATTAAGAAAAAATATTAAGGCAAATAAACAGACAAACAATGTCAAACGTTGAATCAATTGATGATTTAATTAACAGTTTATTATTTCAACAATATAAATAGGCATTCTATCACACACCATCTTATGTACCAATCATATCATCTTATAATTTCTCACTCTAAAATTCTAAGAGTTTTTTCCTTTAGAATTTCAAAAGCCCTGTCCTTATTTTGTGAGTGTTTTTCGAGTTCTTTACTTGTCGTATTTCCATTGAAATCTGGTGAGCGATACAGGTACTTTGTCAAGTTCTCCGCGTAGTGATTATTGCGTTGAATCGCTAATAGACTTGTTGTACCTTAGGAGACACCATTTGCGATAAGCTCAAGCACAAGAGGAGACGATAGAACTGTTTTAAGAAAAATATGTTAAGCACGTTCTTCAAATCAACCACTTATTCGGTGATATCATCCTTCATATATATTGTATTTAATTATTTTCTTTATAACATTATATATATATTTATGTTATTTCAAGAAATGATATCGAACATTTATTTCATATATTTTGGTAATTTATTTTTGAATATTTTTATACTTTAAATTATTTTATCAATATTCTATCATGTCTAAAAGAAGTCTAGCGTATTTTGTATCTTAAATCTAATGATAACAAGTATAAAATCTAGGAGTTCTTTTCTCTAGAATTTCAAAAGCCCTCTCCTTATTTTGTGAGTGTTTTTCGAGTTCTTTACTCGTCGTATTTCCATTGAAACTCGGTGATCGATACAAGTACTTTGTCAAGTTTGTTGTGTAGTGATTTTAGTGTTGAATCACTACTAGACTTGTTGTACCCTACGAGACACCCATTTACGATAAGCTCCAGAACAAGAGGAGACGATACAACTGTTTTATGAAAAATGTGTTAAGTGCGTGCCTCAAATCAACCACTTATTCGGTGATATCGTTCTTCATATATATTGTATTTAATTATTTTCTTTATAACATTATGTATATATTTATTTTATTTTAAGACAAAATATAGAACATTTATTTCATATATTTTGGTAATTTATTTTTGAATATTTTTATACTTTCAATTATTTTATCAATATTCTATCATGTCTAAAAGAAGTCTAGAGTTTGTTGTATCTTAAATCTAAGGATAACAAGTATAAGTTAAAAAGAAAACAAAGAAAACAAATTGTCTTAAGTGAATGATGAAAATGTAAAAATGGAAGAAAATTTTAAAATAATGAAAATTAATTTTTTTTTATTAGTTTTTTCAAATTTTTTTAGATTTGACAAAAGGATTAAAGAACATATATAGCCTTTAACGCATCGAATTGGCTCCCAGGTCAGGTTAGGTCAGGTCGGAACGGATCGTGGGCGAATGAACAGGTCTTACTCGCAAGACTAAGAATTCATCGGTAGCGTCGATGCTCGCTCAATGGGACATGTAATGTAAAAGCTAATAGTGTACTCCTTATCAATTAGTTTCTTATGATCAATATTTTTTTACACTTTTATTTGTTTCTATTTTCGGTTGAATTTATAGATTTTGAAAAACTTTGTTTGATATCAATATTTTTATTTTTGTAAACTTTCATTTGTTTCTGTTTTCGGTTGAATTTATAGATTTTGAGAAACTTTGCTTGATATGATTTTGGCAACAGTAGAAAAATAGCAAACTTATATCTTAAATAATAAACTGATGTTTCACATATGTATTGTAATAAAAAAAACATTTGATTTCTCCTTTGTTATGAATAAACAATCGAGTATGTGAAAATAATAATTAATTGCTTAATAAACTGTTATTTAGTTACAAACTAAAAATAAAAATTAATTGTAATAGTGGTTAGTTTGTTCTATTAATTGTAGTTAGTTAGTTAGTAATGAAATTTCTATAAGGGAAATATGTAATTGTTTGAATAACAACTTGAATAACATTATATTTTTAATTCGTCTTTTTTCAAGATTTTAACATGGTTTCAGAGCTCAAAGGTTAAGAATCTTGAATAGTTTCTACTGCCTCCACTAGTGGCGGAAACATTCTGTTAGGATCGGGGACGCCCTTGGAGGACAGGGGTTGTTTCTGGTTTCAGGTAAGGGTGGCCGCTTACACAACACACAACTTTGGTGATAGTCCGGTTAGAGACTAAAACCGTTCCCAGCACTGCACAACCTGTCACAGACTCTTGAACCGGTGTTCAAGGGCGGAAATGTCTGTTTCAGGTTGAAGCAACGTTTGCGACTTTTAGATGATGTTTTAAGAAGGAGGCTGTTTTAACGAAGGTGAGTGACCGGTTTTGGAAGTATGATTGGTTTGCGGTTTACGGTAAGACAGCGGGAAATGAAAGCGAATGAAAGAACACAAGACAAGGAAATTTGTTTATGGATGTTCGGAGCAAACCCTCCTACGTCACCCCTTCTTCTCAGGTTATGAGAAGGATCTCCACTAACTCTTTAGAGTTACAATTTACACTTCCGGTCGAGCCCAACTTCGCTACTCGCCGGTTACACCAAACTCACACTTTGATGTAATACAATTACTCAATACAAACACACACAAAGAACTTCCGGTTTTAGGCACACCGGCTTTAGAATACAGGACTTTTATCTCTCTAGAATTTAATGCTTTACGACTTTTTGAATTTATGATGCTCACAAGTACAAGTACCGAACTGCATTGAATGAAGACGATCCATCTTCCTTTTATAGCTGAAAATGGCTAACGGCTACTTTCTTCTCTCTCTTCTGGATTGGTTGATCGTCATCACGCCTGTTTGCAGACAGGTTGCTTGCACGCTTCAACTTCCTCAACACCTGGCATTCATGCAGGTGACTCTGAACATATGATGACATAGCCGGTTTTCAGATTGATACACGTGTTGAACATCCGCTTCCGGTCGTCAGCATCGGATCAACAAGGCATCATTGCTTTCCTCCCATGCTTCTGATCGGATCCGATCTTCTTTTATTCTTTCGAGACACGTTTCTTCCGTCATGGTACGTCACTCTTGAGATTTGAATCTTCTGACTTTTGATCTGTACCTTCCGGTTTCTGTGTCTTGTGCATTATGATCCGGTTGGAGTGTAATCTTTTGTTCTTCGTTAACCGGTCGCTTTGAGAAGGTGAATCCGGTTCCTGTGATCCTTTAGCTTGATCACTTGAAGCCGGTTTCTTTGAAGTTGTAGCAACCGGTTCTTGACACTAGATTTCCGGTTCCGGTTTGTTAAGTACCTGCACATGAAATTTAACTTCTGTTTAGTTTGTCTGGCCGGTTCCAAAAATTAATCTACTTAATTTTTCTATCAATTTCTCCCTTTTTGATTATTTAGAATAAATATTCAAAAATTGTAATGTGTGGCCGGTTTTAAGAAAATTAACTTACTTAATTTTTCTATCACATTCACTAATGGAGGATTTTGTTTTATTATTATTATTGAAGAAGAATATGTTAAAGAGGTGATAAAGTTGGATTCATGATGTGTGAAGCAGAAGTACAAAGCAATTGATGAATTAGAGAGAATGACCCATGAATCTTTGGACATTCTTGAAGAAATGAACGATCCTCTCTATTAGAGAATTTCCATTGATTCTTGTCTAATAATCTCAAGAAAGAAGAGATTCTGGATGCATTGAAGTTTTATTTTTTATAGTAGCGGAAGAAGAGCGCATTTGTTGCTCAAATCTTGCGTTCGATCACGGTTTCAGGTTCTCCAAATCATCACAGCCAACTTTCTCCGCCATTTATCAAACCGTTATTGGCCATTTGAAGAATATTTTATTCAGAGATGGGATTGGATGATAATAATTTTGACGCAACTGCGTCAAAATCAACCCCATCCTCACGCGGTAAGCATAATGCTGATGGCGATGCAACTGAGAACAAAGAAGAGGATTGTTAGGATCTAGGTAGCGGCTGGAGGACCAGGGTTGGGACGGTTTGTGCGTCTCACTCAAAGGGTGGTGATTAATCCGGTTAGAGATTAACATCGGGGTTTCAATACTACACAAACTGTCACAAACCCTTGAACTAGGTTCAAGCGCGGAAGAGGTATGTTTCAGGTTGAAGCAGCACACATATAGGATAGGTGGAACCGGTTTTGAATAGGATAGGTTTAGAAATTGATGGGTCGGTTTTTGTAACTTGGTAATTTGGTTTAGGTAGTATAGAGTCGGTTAGAGCGGTGTAGGTAGGTTAGTACAGGTCGGTTAGAATATAGAACCAGCAGAAAGTAAGTAACAAGACAGATTTTATGGATGTTCGGAGATAAAACTCCTACGTCACCCCTTCCTCTCGAAACCGCGAGAAGGATATTCACTAAGGAATACAAATACAATCCGATCGAGACTTATTTCCTGCTCGATAACACCCGTACAATTTACACCGAAATTGTAAATACACACTTCAACTTTAGCACTTAGGCTTAGAGAAAGAACACAAACTTATCACTTGTAAATTAATTGCTCACTGAGTTCCCTTGTGTCTCACTTGTCACGCTTGTCCCTTGTTGTGTCCCGCGTTTACTCCTCTTCAGCTGCTCCTTTTATAGGTGAAATATTCTAACGGTCATATTTCACTTCCTTGAATTTGATTGGCTGAGCAGAGGTTCAGTGATTCAGACCTAGCGGTCAACTATTCAGACCTGACGGTCAACTTTACAGACTTGGAAGTCTGTTCTTCCGGTGTGTAAGACAAACCTGCTAGGTTTGTCTTTTATTCAATGTGGTAACTGTCGGTTAGACAGTTGTCTGTACTTGGAAGATTTCCTTTCTAATTTATCCTGAAGTGGAAAGATCTTGTAGGACTGTCTTCTGCAGCCTGCAGACTTTCCTCAGACTTGTATGAATATGGAAGTGTTCAGTCTGTTCCTTCGGTATCGTTCTCAACAGATACTCGAAGTATCTTCTTATGCTGGTCGGTCATTTGACTTTTCACAGGATGGTTTCCGGTGTGATTGGTTTTAACCGGACAGCTTCCGGTTATTCCTTTGCCTTGTAGCTGATCGGTTGTCTGGTGTTTCCGGTTCTTAGCTTTGGCCGATAATTTCTTTGTGCGGTCATGTTTCGAATGTTCCTGGTCGGTTTAATAACTTGACCGGTTAATCTTCTTAACCGGTTCATTTGTTTGACCGGTCCGGTTCCTTGTTCCTGCATGGAAGGTTTATGTGTTAAGTTCTGTGAACCGGTCTAATTTTATCTAACAATTTCTCCCTTTTTGATTATTTTATTTAAAATTATCAAAACCATGTAAGTTTGCAAACGTAGGCCGGTTTTTTATTTGACCGGATTTTTGAAAGTGACTTGGGAGAATTTTTCGAAAAAATTTGGAGTAATTTTGAGAAAAAATTTGGAAAAATCTAATCTTTTATCTTATCAATTTCTCCCTTATTGATTATTTTACTTAAAATTATCAAAACCATGTAGAAATGCAAATTATCAAAACCATGAGAACTCGATGTCTTGTAGAACGCTGCTCGAGATGCTCTTCGTCTTCATCCTCGGTTTGCTGTGGGTTTGTTGGAGTATCGATATTTGTCTCGGTGATCCTCTCCAACATTTTTCTTGTAGAAACCTTCCTTTTTCGTTTTACCGGAGCCGAAGAGGAGGATGCTGCCTTTTTCTTCTTGTGAGCCCTGGCATATTCTTCGAGCCCTTGTTTTTGTGCGTTTAACCGCTCTGCATCTTTGGCCGCTTGAACTGCTATGGACTTCGCATATCCCGGATATTTAGCCGTAGTGTTTCGTTCGCGCTCGGCTATTTCTTCTTCGGTCAGATGTGGTGCCTCTTTTTCTTTCCGTGTTTCTTCATCCAGCGCATCTTGGACTTCCTTAGCCGCTCGGGCGTTGGCTTCCTCAACCTCTATGTTAGCATTGATCTTGGCATTTATCAACTCATTGACCTGTTCGGTTAGCGCCTTAAGATCGGCTTCAAGCTTGTCGTTGCGGTCCTCAAGGCGTGCATTCTTCTTTTCCAGATCTGTGACCCTGTCAAGTGTCGAGCCGACTTCATTTCTTGACCTCCCTAGGTCCTCATCGACCTCTTTGAATCGTTGCTCGGTTTCCCTTTCAAACCGATCTATGTCATCCACCATCCTTGAGGTATTTTCTTCTAAGTCCTCGGTTTGTTGATAATGCTCGTTGTGCAGAACCACGTCGTCCCGGTATTCGTTTTCGATGACTGTGATCCGGTCCTCTATCTTTACGAGATCATCCCTCATCTTTTCGGCGAACAGGAGTGTTTGGCGCATGACTTTCTTGACTTTCGTCTCCAATGGTTGAACCGTTGAGTCTGCAAACTCTTGAATAAGGGACTTAACCCTTTCTTCTGTGACGCTCGGTTCGGAAACCCCAGGTTGATCAGTTTCAAGTTGCCCGGCGAGAGGAGTCCCCGTCCTTTCGTCGGTTTCGTTTATGACCGGATCCGCTAGAGGAGGCGTTTTACTTCGATTCTGACTGTCATTGGTCTCAAGACGCGGAGAATGTGCTATTTCTCGTTGTCTGTGCACCGCTTCAATCCGCTCTATTTCCTCAGTGAATTCTCCTTTCTTTATCTCAACCTTGTTCAACACCAAGAGCTGTAGATTAGCCTTCGGTGTTCCTGGAACATACCTTTCTGAAAGCTTTCGGATACGTACGGTGAGCTTCTGTAGCCGAGCACGCGGTTTCACGATTGCGTGTCGGTCCATGGCTTTGTTAGGATCCTCAGCGTTTGTGAGGCTTATAACGGTTTCTTCTATTTCCTTCAGGCTTCTGAAGCATTGTTCATCGGTCAGGCCCGGTAACATGTGTTTGAAAAATATGTCGCATCGGTACCCGTGCCATTCCCGGTATACTGTGGCAACCGCTTGGACTCGCTGTTCGATTTCCTCCAAGATTCTTCGTACAATGATTTCGGCCATCTTCTGGTCGTCTTCAGCGGTATCCTCTTCCTCACGGCCGTCTGCACCGGCATCGGTGTTCTCAATGCTTGTGGTCGCATCGTTGTTGTCAGGACTTGTACCCGAGGGTTCTTCTTCATTCGGTCCTTCTCTATCGGAAGGATTTTCATCGGTTTTCTGTGAGCCGGTTTGGTCAGACGTGGAAGCCGATTCTTCCTCATCTCTTGTGGGAGGTTCTGAGAATACTATCTTCTCCTTGTCCTTGCTTCCAGACATTTCTTTCGCCGGGGCCGGTTTCTTGGCGGTAGATTTCTTCTTTCGACCACCTGTGGTAACGGGGGCCGGCTGCTTCCTCTCCCGGAATTGTTTGGATCTTATTATCCTGCTTGATGGGAGAATAACACCAGGACCGGTGTTAATGTGATGCTGGAGCATTATTTTTCCAAGGGGAATGGCGTATCCCCATGACCGGGAGGAATCCGGTTTCACCATGTCTTTCAGGTTGTGGAAAATTTCCTTTGCCCAGTTGATTTTCGTACCTTCCAGCAAACCGATCAGCATCTCGATCTTGGCCTTGGTGATGTTGTCGTAATTTCCACCTCTCGCTTGAACCGACTTTGTGAAGATGTCACAAAGCGGTATGTATTCCGGTCGTAGTGTCGATTTCTTACCGGATACCTTCACCGGTTCCGTGTCTGCAGATAGAATCTAGCAGGCCGCCTCGAATGTTGTTGGATCTAGTTCCATTAAAGCATTGCGGCCACTTGTTGGAAGACGTAGGATCTCCGCAACCGATTCATCGGTTATCTCGAATTGAATACCGCTAACTGTTGCGGTTATCTTGTCACCAGAGAGAGTTGCGGTTTCGAAGAATTCTTCAACCGCTTCTCTATATAGAACAAAGGGACCGCCTAGAAAATATTCGAGTCCGGCTTCAGAAATCCGGGCAATAACTTCCTTTGCCGCAGGCGAGACCTTTTGTCGGATCTCCTCGAAATCCACCTGAATGATGTGTCTGAACAAAGTCGAGGCACGACCCATCTTAGAAGATTGAGAGGGATTGAGAAAACAAGAGAATAACCGTTGAGAGAGTTTGAGAGCTTAGAGAGAGAAAGCTGATTCGCGTAAGAGTGAAATGAAATACCCAAGGACTTCTTTTATAGGCGCGGTTTCGAAACCCAACCGTCCCATCAACTTTTGGCGGGAATTTTCCCTCCAAGCCAAAGAGGCGGCAAACCGTGGGCGGGAAGCCAAAAGGCGGTAATTCAAGAGGCGGGAATCAAAGGGCGCCAAATTAGAGGCGGGAATTTTGAGCGGGAGTTTTTGGGCGGGAAATTTCCCTCCAAAATTTTCGATTTTGACTTTGATGGCGTAATCCACCTTTTGAAACCGTTTGATGCTGCGGTGTTTGTATTTTAACCGGAGAGTTTGGTTATCGAAAGTTAACCGGTTATTTGAATAAGCAGAATTTTTGCAATCTTTTGAGTTTAAGCGGTTTTCTTTGAGACCGGATAAGAGCGCGGTTATTTGACAATATTAACCGGTTACTTAGATGGATGTTCTGATTATTATGTTGACCCGGTTATTTAGATTGAGATAGAATTATATTGAAGAAACATTACAGGATAGAAACTGAAAAGTAGATCGGTGTGAAAATAAACATAGATAAGATGGAAAGATACAACTTATGTAATAACCACTCTAGAAAGCTTTTATTCCACCCCATCCATGTCAAGAATGTTCGAGGGAGATACCGGTGTGCCCGGTCCAAATTCTGGGAGGTATTTGAGAATGATCTTACTGATGTGAGGAGCTTAACCGAGACCTTTCTTGGTCAGCACCATGGTTTTCAGGTTCTGAAAAATGACCTTTGACCAATTGATGGCCGTGTTGCTAACAATATGGGTCATCATATCGTATGTTTTCTTGGAGTAACGCTGATTCGGGAATTGACAAATGATGGAGCGGGTTACAATCTCAAGAAGGAGTTGAATGTGATGAACAAGACGGGTTTTTAACCCATGGTTTTCCACCGGAACATCGGTTCCAGAGAAGAAAATTGCATGATCGGTTGCTGCACTCCCCACCTGGGTTGGGAAGTCGGAAAACCCTTCTGTGGGCAAGTTGAACATATGGGCAAATTCGGCTTCATCAAGCCAGAAAGTATGGTCTCTCACCGTGGACTCCACGATATAGTTACCTCTTATGCAAGCACTTCTGAAAAAGGTCTTAACATCCTCAAGAAGTATGGGACCGGATTCTTCGAGAAAGGTTCGAAGGCCGGTGTCAATGAGAGATTCAAACATGACCTCATTTGTTTCTCCGTCCCAATGTTCCATACAAGATTCGAAATCGATGCTCAAGAAGTTTCCCAAAGTTCGACTTGGCATGATTCCAACTTTGCTACTAGAGAGAGAGGGAGTTTAAGATTTGAGATGTGTTAATTTGATTAGGAAAGGTCTCTTTATATAGATCCGGTTTTGGAGGGAAGACATCAACATTGAATGTCAGTTTTGTCTTATTGGAGAAGAGAATCTTTATGTTTCCAAAGTTCATTGGGAAGAGGCTGATTGCGGAGCTCGAGGTAGGTGTTAGTTGAAAAGTAACCAAGTTAGTTGGGTATTGATTACTTATGTAGTTGGAGGTTACTTCATTAATTAAATGTTGCTTTTCACTAATGACCCATGCAACAATACAATGAAAAGTAACTGCTAGAAACCGATAGAAACCGAAGATAATTTAGAATAAAACCGAAGAAAACATAGATAAAACCGAAATGATCATAAGGAGGTTGAACAAAGATACACCCGGTGCGTGCAGCAAAATGACCGGGTGTAGGAAGGAGTGACCTAATGTCCGCTGGAGGTGACGACATCGTTGGGGTTGTTGCGGCGGTTCCTCCTCCTCCAAGCCCTTTCAAACCGCTCATAGAATGAGTCGGTGATTTCCTTGGTTAGCACTTGAGCTTGGTTCAGACCTTTTCCTAGACAGGTCGGAACTCCAAGCTCAAGAAGCAGGCAGCTCAGTTGGGGAACGAGGCCGACTGTTCGAACGCCAATCATCCAGATTAGGACGTCGAACAGTACCCTTGACCAATTAACCGGTGTACCGGTGGTGATAGCAGCCATCATATTGAATGTCGCGGTACAGTAGGTGTTCGTCACATCTCTCCCTAAGATGCTTCGACCGATCACGTCATTGAGGAGCTGATATTCAGCTCTCAAGAGTGATTTCGTACCATGGTCATCAACAGGTTGGTTAGATCGTGCAAAGGTGAGGGAAATATCGCCTTTAAGTCGGCCGGAACATTGAGATCCGTTAACCCTTGCTTTGGTAGGCTGAAACACCTCGCAAAGTCATTTTAGGTGAAGTCAAAGACTATACCTCCCGCTTTTTATTGGATATGAGTATCGAAATGAGGAGTTTCTCTGAAAATTCTGGCATTATAAAGAAATTCCAGGACTGATTCAGAGTAGATAACGTGCTTGTCATCTAGGAAGTACCGAAGACCGGTGTCTTCAAGAGATTTGATCATTTTGAACACATCATAGTGTTCGGTGCTCAAAGAGGATTGGAAATCGACTTGAAAGATGTTAAGAAACTGAGACATTTTGTCTTAGTGAGAGAATGAGTTTTGTCTTGTGGTTGTTTTGGTTAATGTTTGCTTGACTTAAATACTAGTTGGGGGAGAATCCTATTATCCATGGATTACAGGTGATAATGTCTATTAACCATAGTGTAAAGAATGTTGCATAAAATAGGCATGTCTACAGCCTAGGGTGTTGGTCATAGACCTAGGCCATGAAAGATATCAGATCTTCACGTCTTTTTAGGTGCGACCATTTTACTTTGAAAAGGCAATGTTTCAGAACAGATAAGTTTAAACACAGATAATTATTCCACTTTTGTTTGGAGTTCAAATAATCTAAGATAACCTATTTCCGAACCGGTCAGTTATCAGTTGTTCGTCCCGATGCGGTTATTTGGTGCATGCACCAAGTAACCGGTCGGTTTACTCTGTCTGATAAGCCATGCGGTTCTTCCACAGATACCTTCAAAATTTGAAGTCCAACAGTTTAGGAGGAACTACCGGTTTTGTTTGTCCAAACCGGTTTCCCTTTAAGCATCCTTAGGGATGATCTGACTAATGTCGGTTAAACCAAGTGTAAGTCTGAATTGAGAGAACTTAGCTTCCTGTAGAGTCTTGGTGAAGATATCGGCTACTTGTTAATCTGTTGATACGTATTCCAATCGGATATGCTTCAGCATGACATGTTCCTGAATGAAGTGGTGCCTTATGTCAATGTGCTTAGTTCTGGAGTGTAGAACCGGATTGTAGGTGATTGCTATGGCACTTGTGTTGTCACAGAAGATCGGAGACTCTTCGGCTGTGACACCGAAATCCTTCAATTGTTGTTGGATCCAAAGGAGTTGTGAGCAACAGCTTCCGACTGCCAGGTATTCAGCTTTTGCGGTTGACGTGGCCACCGATGTCTGTTTCTTGCTATGCCATGAAACAAGCCGGTCACCTAGGAATTGACATGTTCCGCTGGTGCTTTTTCTATCAATCTTGCAACCTGCATAGTCTGCATCTGAGTAACTCATTAGGTTAAAGGACGAATACTTTGGATACCACAGACCGACATCAGGTGTTCCCTTTAGGTATTTCAATATTCGCTTTGCGGCTGTGTAGTGGGATTGTTTTGGATTTGCTTGGAATCTTCCACATACACCGACTGCAAATAGAATATCCGGTCTACTTGTTGTCAAGTATAGGAGAGAACCGATGATGCCCCGGTAAGCAATCTGGTCTACCGATTGACCCTCATCATCTTTGTCCAATTTAACCGATGAGCTTATTGGAGTAACCGCTGAGGAGCATGTGTCCATCCCAAATTTCTTTAGAAGCTCCTTGGTGTACTTGGGTTGGCTTATGAACGTTCCTTCTTCGAGTTATTTAAACTGAAGATCTAGGAAGAAACTTAATTCTCCCATCATACTCATTTCAAACTTGTTAGTCATCAGGGTTGAAAATTTATCACATAACTTAGGATCGGTTGAACCGAAGAAGATATCATCTACATAGATTTGAACAAGGAGCATATGTTCCTTCTTCTCAAATTTAAATAACGTTTTATCCACCGAACCGATGGTGAAGTCATGTTTTAACAAAAATGTGGTTAGTGTGTCATACCAAGCTCTAGGTGCTTGCTTTAGACCGTATAAAGCTTTGTTTAACCGGTATACATGGTTTGGAAACTCAGCACTTTTGAAACCGGGTGGTTGTTCGACATATACCTCTTCACGTAGGTCACCATTCAAAAATGCACTTTTAACATCCATTTGGAAAACCTTAAAATTTTTGAATGCAGCAAAGGTTAGAAAAATCCTAGCTTCAATCCTAGCTACAGGGGAAAATGACTCTTCAAAATCAATGCCTTCTTCCTGTTTGTAACCTTGTGCCACTAATCTGGCTTTGTTCCTCGTGACCAAACCGTCTTCATTGAGTTTATTTCTAAATACCCATCTTGTTCATATGACCGGTTGATCCTTCGGTCTAAGGACTAGGTATCAGACTTTATTACTCTCGAACTGGTTTAATTCTTCTTGCATTCCCAAGATCCAATCCGGATCTGACAATGCTTCATCTATTCTTTCGGCTCAATCTGGGATATAAAGGCGGAATTAAAGTATTCCTCCAGAATTTGACGCCTAGTTCGAACAGGTTCTGAAGGGTCACCTATAATTTGCTCAGGAGGATGTTTAGTGTTTCTTTTGAAATTCGGTTCAGGGATGTCTACCAAATCACTGTTTACTTGATCAAGGCTAGACATATCGGTAGGCTGAACAGGATTGTCAGACCGACCGACTTCCTCGGTTTGAACCGGGGTGTCAGCTTCCTGTCGTGGAACAGCTTGATCCGGCTGGGTTTCAATATTACCCATCTGGTCATGGACAAACCGCCTGAAGACCGAAGTCTCATCTTCACTGTCAAAATGGATATTATTATTTTCCAATCTGTTGTGTAGATCAAAGCCTGATGCAGTATTACTTTCAACCGATTCATCGAAAACCACGTGAAATGATTCCTCCATGGTTAAGGTTCTATTGTTATACACTCTATATGCTTTACTCACTGCTGAGTAACCTAACATGATCCCAGTATCGGTTTTTGCATCAAAAGCAGAAAGGGAGGTTTTACCATTTATATGAATATAACATTTATACCCGAACATCTTAAGGTACCTAAGGTTGGGAACCCTGTTAAAATAAACCTCATACGGTGTTTTGTTATGAAACTTGTTAATCAGAGACCGGTTTTGTGTATAACATGCAGTGTTGATAGCCTCAGCCCAAAATTTTTGAGCAGAACCCGAATCGGCTATCATGGACCGTGCAGCTTCCTTGAGAGTTCGGTTTCTTCTCTCGGCCAGGCCATTTTGTTGAGGAGTCCTAGCACTAGACAACTCGTGTCTAATACCGGATTCATCAAGAAATGCGGTTAAAGTACTATTGGTAAATTCGGTACCTCGATCACTTCTAATACTATTAATGCGAGTTGATATTTCATTTTGCAAACGTTTAAGTAGTGTGATCAAGTTTGATGCGGTTTCACGTTTAGATGGTAGAAATATTACCCATGTAAACCTAGAATAATCATCAATAACTACCATGGTGTAAAGCATACCTCCTAGGCTAATGACCTGAATTGGTCCAAATAAATCCATGTGAAGAAGATCTAAGCATCAGTTAGATTGAATATTTCCTTTACTCTTAAAGGTTCACCTAGTTTGTTTACCCATTTGACATGCTGAACAAACCTTATCCTTATTAAATACTATGTCAGGAATACCTTCAACTAGCTTTTTACCGCGAATATAGTTTAAGGTTTTCATGTTTAGATGGTTTAGTCTCTTATGCCACAACCAGGTTTGATCAGTCTTAGCTATCATGCATATAGGGTATTATACCTTAGTTTTCCAGTCTACTTTGTAGATATTTCCTAGCCTATTTCCGGTTAGTAGTATGATACCTTGTGAGTTTTTAACTAAGCATGCATGTTTAAGAAATTTACCGTGTATCCAGCATCACACATTTGACTAATGCTTAGCAGGTTAAAACGTAGGTTTTCAACTAAAAGTACATTATTAATTGTTAAGTTACCATGGACAATCTTACCCTTGCCCACAGTTCTACCTTTTGAGTTGTCACCGAAAGTGATTAGTGCACCAGTCTCTATTATGATATCAGTTAGTAGGTTGTTGTTCCCGGTCATATGCCTGGAGCAACCACTATCCAAGTACCATTCAGAGTTTCCTAGCCGTTTCTTTATATCCTGCAAAATGTACATATTTACAATTGTTTGGTACCCACATTCACTTGGGTCCACATGCGGTTAGTCCATTGGGCATCCAAACCTTGACAAACCGGACAACTTTCTTTGCTAAGGTCTTAACCGTCCTTTTTGCACTCGGTCTTGGATATCTCGGTTTTTCTACGAAAGTCTAAAATGAGGGTGTTCTGTGGTTTGACCTATGCGGTTGAGGATTGGCTCTCCTATTTTTGAGCAGGTCGGCTTTTCTTTTCTCAGGGTCAAGCCACTTCTCAGAATCGGTTGGGCCTACATAGTTTAGTTTTTCTGCCGTATAATATGCGGTCAACTCTTCTTCAGCAGTTAAGGAACTTATAATGAATCTTATAAGAGGAAGGTTATCCTTTGTGAACCTTACTTTCTCTGCGGGTTTTTGGTCTTTGGATCTATCCTTTTTGTATCCTAAGCCAAACATGCAAAAAGGGTGTCTGTAATGGCTACACATTTTCTTTACCATGTCACTAGATCTCTTATATGCGGCCATTTTATACTGGAGTCGGGCATTTTTCTCTTCGGTTAGCTCTCGAACTGGTTCACTAGACTGTTCGGTTTCAGAGGATAGTTCAGGTGCTAGTTCGGTTTCTAATGTAGGGATTTCATCAGGTTCTATGACCTCTGGTTCGGTTAGATCGGGTACTTCTGGTTCTGTCAGAATGGGTACTATAGGATCGGTTCTAAGGTTGAGTTTCTTAGGTAACATGGCTAGTAAGTTCTTATACTCTTCTACCATATCATTCAATGCATTGTATAACTCATCTTTAGTAAATTCTTCACAAGGAGAGTCAAATACTTGTTCCTCATTTGCCATGAGGCATGTGAGTTCATCATCATTATCACTGTGAGCCTATAAGCTTCCTCCATCATCAGCTAACAGTGCTTTCTGAACCTCACTTCCTTCACCGGTTTGTTGGTAGTTGTTTCGGTTATTTTGGTTGTCCGATTTCCGGTCATCCCTCCTCGGTTTTCTGCATTCCCACTTGAAATGTCCCAAACAGTTACAGTTATAGCACCTTACATTGGATTTATCGCCATAGTTGTAGTTTTTCGGTTGGCTTCTTTTCATGAACCTCCCAAACTTCTGTGCAAGCATCGCCATGGCATCCTCGGTGAACTGTTCGGCGGTTCTGATCGGTGCAGGTGCAGCTGGTTCTGTGGATGTGATCAGTGCTCAGGTTGAGGTTGAGGCCGAAACCTCTTCTTCAGTCCTAGACCTCATTTCGAACTCATATGCCTTAAGATCTTCAAATACATCATGTAGCTTCATCTTACTTGGGCAGTTTGATTCCCTCATTACCATTGTCTTTATATCCCACGCACTTGAAGAGATCTTAATGCTTTCATGATGACCTCCTTGTTGTCATACCTCTTGCCAAGATTTGCTAGCTCATCTAACACGCTAGTGAACCGGTCACTGTATTCTTTCATTGTTTCTCCCGGCTTCATCTTGATGTTTTCAAACTTCTGAGTAGCTACCATTACCTTGTTTTCCTTGGTTCTTTCATTTCCTCGTGAATCTTAATAACTGTGTCCCATGTTTCCTTTACGGTTTTGCAATCTCTGATCTTGTAGTACGTGTTTCTGTCCACACTTTTGGAGATCCGGTTTCTGGCATGGTTATCCAGGTTATTTCTTCTCCTATCTTCAGCTGTCCATTCCTTTCTGTCCTTATCAATGATTATCAGTCCTTCGGCTAGAATGAACTCCATCTCATCATCCAAGGTGATTAAGTGTAGGTGCATGCGTGCCTTCCAGTTGGCAAAGTCATCACCTTCTAGCATTGGTGGCCTATGGAACGACATGCTTGCTTGAGTATTGAAACTAACTGCTCTGATACCAATTGTTAGGATCTAGGTCGCGGCTGGAGGACCGGGGTTGGGCCGGTTTGCGCGTCTCACTCAAAGGGTGGTGATTAATCCGGTTAGAGATTAACACCGGGGTTTCAATACTACACAAACTGTCACAAACCCTTGAACTAGGTTCAAGCGCGGAAGAGGTTTGTTTCAGGTTGAAGCAGCACACTTATAGGATAGGTGGAACCGGTTTTGAATAGGATAAGTCTAGAAATTGATGGGTCGGTTTTTTGTAACTTGGTAATTCGGTTTAGGTAGTGTAGAGTCGGTCAGAGCGGTGTAGGTAGGTTAGTACAGGTCGGTTAGAATATAGAACCAGCAGAAAGTAAGTAACAAGACAGATTTTATGGATGTTCGGAGATAAAACTCCTACGTCACCCTTCCTCTCGAAACCGCGAGAAGGATATTCACTAAGGAATACAAATACAATCCGATCGAGACTTATTTCCTGCTCGATAACACCCGTACAATTTACACCGAAATTGTAAATACACACTTCAACTTTAGCACTTAGGCTTAGAGAAAGAACACAAACTTATCACTTGTAAATTAATTGCTCATTGTGTTCCCTTGTGTCTCACTTGTCACGCTTGTCCCTTGTTGTGTCCCGCGTTTACTCCTCTTCAGCTGCTCCTTTTATAGGTGAAATATGCTAACGGTCATATTTCACTTCCTTGAATTTGATTGGCTGAGCAGAGGTTCAGTGATTCAGACCTGGCGGTCAACTGTTCAGACCTGACGGTCAACTTTACAGACTTGGCATTCTGTTCTTCCGGTGTGTAAGACAAACCTGCTAGGTTTGTCTTTTACTCAATGTGATAACTGTCGGTTAGACATGTCTGTACTTGGAAGATTTCCTTTCTGGTTTATCCTGAAGTGGAAAGATCTTGTAGGACTGTCTTCTGCAGCCTGCAGACTTTCCTCAGACTTGTATGAATATGGAAGTGTTCAGTCTGTTCCTTCGGTATCGTTCTCAACAGATACTCGAAGTATCTTCTTATGCTGGTCGGTCATTTGACTTTTCACCGGATGGTTTCCGGTGTGATTGGTTTTAACCGGACAGCTTCCGGTTATTCCTTTGCCTTGTAGCTGATCGGCTGTCTGGTGTTTCCGGTTCTTAGCTTTGGCCGATAATTTCTTTGTGCGGTCATGTTTCGAATGTTCCTGGTCGGTTTAATAACTTGACCGGTTAATCTTCTTAACCGGTTCATTTGTTTGACCGGTCCGGTTCCTTGTTCCTACATGGAAGGTTTATGTGTTAAGTTCTGTGAACCGGTCTAATTTTATCTAACAATTTCTCCCTTTTTGATTATTTTATTTAAAATTATCAAAACCATGTAAGTTTGCAAACGTAGGTCGGTTCTTTATTTGACCGGATTTTTGAAACTGACTTGGGAGAATTTTTCGAAAAAATTTGGAGTAATTTTGAGAAATTTTTTGGAAAAATCTAATCTTTTATCTTATCAAGGATCGACTTGAATTGAGGCATAATTACAGCATCAAAGAGCATCTCTAGAAGGACAAGGATGATGAAATCTTACAAAGGTGGAAAGAGAAGCTCCTCGGGAGTGTAGATGTTGATGTTGTGGGAGAGGTTTTTGAACCGGATGTGAAGATTTTGAGCCTTACAATCCTGTCTCTAAATAAGCCTGATCTTTTCTTAAAATTCCAAAGAATGTGGATCCAAAAGGTTTATAGTTTACTATAAAAGAAGGTATACCTTACATCATAAGAATTTCCATCAAGGTTAGAAACAATATCGTCTTTGGTCTTAGGTACACCAATATAGTATGATAACTCCAAGGAAATACTGAGAATCTTTAGTCCTAGGCAGAGCTTTATACTCATCAGATGCCTGAAGAAATTTTCCCATCTGTTATGTTTGCAAGGAAATATATTCAGCAAAAATTTTACAAAGTTTGTTGATGATGATAACAAAAGCTACCTGGAAAGACTTTCCATCGACAGTGGGACGAAGTGATCCAACAATGGATCTAAAATCATCCAAAGCCTGCAACTTTATAAATGTTGGAACCATGGAAGCCTGCTATTGTGAGGTTCAAAGTAAAATGGAGAAGAAAAGAATATGCTATGTTCAATCCATCTAGATTAGATAGATTCGTAGGAGAATGAGAAAGACGGAAGAAAAATGTGTGCGTGTGCAAGGAAGGTTTTGTCAGATCAAATGAGATTTTGATATTTTTCAAGAGGTAGAGAAAGATTCTCTTGTAATCAACGAAAAGAAATGAGATTTGTCGATATGATTCGTCAATACCAAAAAATTGCTAAATTAGCTTCTTTAAAAAGAAAAAAACTAAAGCTACAAAGGTTGAAAACTAGTAGCTGTAAAAAATGGACTATTTATGTTGGATAGTTAAAAAAATTGAGTTTGCTGAATTGGTTTGCTCGGATGTATAAATTCGATATCTAAAAAAATAAGTTTGCTGAAGACAATGGCTGCATGATCATAGCTTGATATTTCATCGAATTACTTTGTTAAGGTGAAACTTTGTTTCTACTACGTTTCTCTTTGAGGGAAGGATGTAAGAATAATAATTAACAGTTTAATAAATTGTTAATGAGTTAGTAACTAAAACTATTCATTAGTTGTAATAATTATTAGTTAGTTTTATTAATTGTAGTTAGTAATGAAACTTCCATATAAGGGAGATATGTATTTGTTTGATTAACAACTTAAATAATTTGTATTTTCAATTCATCTTCTTCTTCAAAATTTTAAAACATTAAAATATAGGATTCAAAACTTCTAAAGACTACACAATAATGTTGTTTTCTCTTTACTTTACATTTACCCAATAAAATATTAATTATTTCTTCACTATATAATATCTTCATATTTGATCAAATAAGAGTTTCGTAAACATATTCAAGCCAATATAAATTAAAATGTCCATATTTATTTTGTAAGAAAGAAATAAACAACTTAACATTATATAATTACCCTTTAAATATTAAAATTATAAGTTTTCTCAAAAGAA
Organism: Impatiens glandulifera; assembly: GCF_907164915.1. Classification (NCBI taxonomy): domain Eukaryota; kingdom Viridiplantae; phylum Streptophyta; class Magnoliopsida; order Ericales; family Balsaminaceae; genus Impatiens; species Impatiens glandulifera. The sequence continues at coordinate 202,707 of NW_025919114.1, forward strand.
TTCAAGATTTTGAAAATCGTGGTCAAACAATGACCGAATTTTAATTTATTTATTATAGTATGTAAATTGTGATTGAAACCCCTTAAAAATTTGTCTAAGCTTATAACTAGAATCTTAACTATCACATCTCTATAATTATCATCTCTAACTTTTATTGCAAGTTGAATTCCTTTTGATTAAAGGTGTCATCTACAAATAAAAAATAATGTAGCAGCTTTGAGGCATAATAAACACACTCTCATTTGAATCAACAGTTAGACACAAATTATCTTCCATAATTAGACAAATATTAACATTATTTAACTATAAAATACTAAAAATTAAATAACTCAATTTTCAAATTGGATTATCAACCATAATAACAATCTAAAAGTAAAGAAGGGTAAAAAGCTCAAATATGAGTTTTGTGAAAGAAGGATTTGTCTTCCTTCCCTCCATAAACATGGCTGCAACAAGCTATTTTCCACACCGAGCAGATATACTATTTCCACTCGGCGGACCTTTTTTCTAATTTGTTTTTCCATATAAATATTCTCTATCTCTATAACTCAAATTAAAAAAAACATCAACACAAAAAAACACATTCAAACCAGCTATTAACTGATTTATTCCAAATCAAGAAAGAGAGAATCATGTTATATATAGAGAGAAATGACGCACGCACAATTGCAGTTGCAGAGGTATGTTGATGGAGAAAGATATCACCAGCTCTGATGATCAGAAAGTTAACTAGGAAGAAACTTTAGCTTAGAAAAATTTTTGGTATAGATCGGGGAGTGAGAAAATGTAACATTTGTGTGAGTCAATGCATTAATTATGAGAAAATTGAAAGTTGTGGGTCTTTATTGTCTTGTATACAATTAGGACTTATTTATTATTATTGAGCTTGGGCTTGTATGAATAAGTATTTTAGGGTATCTAGGCTAATTTACTCCTTTATAAGGGCTATTTATAAATGTTGATATATAACACTTAAGACTCTTAAAACTTTTCATCTTCAACAAATTTTATTGTCCTTTCCAATTTTTTAACGTTTTTTTCTTCATATTTCTACATGTCCATGGAGTTTTGAAAAATCCAAACATATCCGAAATAGAGAGGTAGGAATTTATCTAACCCTAAAAATGACATCCCCAGTCGGGGAACGTATTATATATTTACCTAAACTAGTAGATCCATAAGAAAATCCCATGTTACATCGTCTTACCATCCTCCTTTTTAAGTATTTTTGCGAATTTATGTGGTATATTCATATCATAACATATTAATAGTTACTTCTTGGCCGTGAATATCTGAACGGGTTGTTCGCTTTCTTGTTTAGATAGTTCATACATCTCTTTCATCTTGGACTGCCCCTAGGGTAGGTGCTTTCTTCGCGAGTATGTCTGTTGATAGATAGTTGATGTATCAGAGTCGACTCTATCCTTCGTAGCATGCATTATCATTTTTAGAAGATTCTATAATCTGAACCAACATTTGGTATTAGAGCCTATTTGAAGAACATATTAAGATCGACGACAATGAAGATCGGAAAAGAAGGGAACATGACGACAATGAAGATCTGAAAAGAAGGGAACATGACGCTCTCCTATCCGTTACCATGAAGATTAACTACTAAGTATCGCGTTAAAGATGCGGGTAATCTTACAAGCTCAAGGAGTGTGAGAAGCAGTTATGCTTGACAAGGTTGACGAATGGAAGGATAGAATGGCTCTCACCGCCATCTATCAAGCACTCCCCGAGGACGTCCTTCTCATGGTGGCCGAGAAGGATTCTAACAACCTAGTATGAGAGATTTTTAAGACGATACATGTTGGAGTGGAGAGAGTTAAGGAGGCAAAAGTGTAAATCTTAAAGACACACTTTTAGGCGATTCGCATGAAGAATGGGGAATTAGTGGATAATTTCTCCATGAAATTGACATCCATCGTGACTAATATCAGCTCTTTAGGAGAGTAGGTGGAGGAGATCTCCTTCGTCAAAATGTTCCTTAAAGTTGTACCACAAACATACATGCAGATTATTACTGCGATCGAGCAATTTGGTGGCCTCAAGAATATGACCGTCGAGGAGATCATCGGTCGTCTCAAAGTTCACGAAGAAAGACTTCGCGGCTACGAATACGAAGAGGAGGAGCACATATTGCTCAGGCATGATGAATGGATGTCACGAATGAAGAAAAATGGAAAAGCCAGTTTTTCTACTGGATCGTCGAGTCGCATCGACAACAGTGGAGATAACCGAGGTCGTGGAAGATGGAAAGGTCAAGGGATAGGTTGTGCAGAAAGCTCACTTCAACAAGAAAACACCAAGCCCACCATAGTTTAAAGCACAATGAAGTGTTATGCTTGCAAAAAGTATGGGCACTATGTGTCCGAGGGCCCTAATAAACGGCACAATGATGAGGAAAACCTCACTAGATTCTATGACGAGGAACCACCATTAATGTTTCTTGAGGAAGTGAAGAATGCTTTGCTCGAAGACGAGGAGACAAACCTTGAAGAGTTCGTTCAAGAACCGTCTAAGGAGGAACAAGAGGTGATATTGCTCAATGAAGAGAAAGTCATGGAGAAACTCCTCGTAAGTGGCGATGAGTATAATCACACCAATGTGTGGTACCTTGATAATGGAGTAAACAACCATATGACGAGCCATCGAGAGAAGCTTAATGAGCTCAAAGAGAAGATCACCATAAATGTGAAGTTCGGATAAGGAAGCAATGAGAATAGGTTTCTTGATCCAGTTTGTGGGAAAACCATTTGAGTAGAGATGTCGTGCGATGAGGGAAAGAAGTAGAAGTTGTACAATGACAATAAAAAGCTCGTACTAAAATTCATTGAGTTCGGAATTCTACGAGATGTCTACACGGATGCACCAATGGTAGACATGGATCTTGATGAATTTTTGTTTCTCAAGAATGAGGTCATGAAGAGTCGTGGATGTGGCCATGAAGAAAGAGCTCGAGTCCATCAAGAAGAATAAGATATGGGAGCTCACTAACTTACCACCCGTTCACAAGACCATCGGGTTAAAGTGGGTATTCAAGTTGAAAAGAGAAATAGAAGGCAACATCCTCAAGTAGAAAGAGAGATTGGTAGCAAAAAGTTATGTGAAGAAGCAAGACGTTGACTTTGAGGAGATCTTTGCACCGGTGGCGAAACTTCAAATAGTTCGACTAATTCTTGTCATCGCAACTCATCGTGGATGGGAGATCCTCCACTTGGATGTCAAATCAACATTTCTTATTGGTGACATCAAAGAAGAAGACTACGTCTCTCAACCTGAAGGCTTTATCATAAAATAAAGAGCATAAGGTGTACAAGTTACACAAGGATCTCTATGGATTACGTCAAGCACCAAGGGTGTGGAACACTTGACTCAACAAGAGAATGATGAGTCTAGGCTTCATAAAATGTTCTCAAGAACATGTTGTGTACTATGGAGAAGAACTACTCATTATTACTGTATATGTCAACGACTTGATCGTGACAAGATCAAGCATCAAAGGCATTGAGGAGTTCAAAAAATAGATGATGAAGAAGTTATGAAGAGTGATCTTGGGCTACTCTCATACTACCTTGGTATCGAGGTGGACCCGAAGAAAGATATCATCGAGTTGAAGAAGAAAATTTATGGAAACTTAGTGGAAAAAGGATGTGGAAGGAAGTTTAGTGGATCTAAAGGAGTATAGACATATCGTCGGGTGTCTTATGTACTTGACGCACATTCAACCCGATATCTCTTATGCAGTTGGCATATTGAGTCAATACATGGAGCAACCTACCACTCTACACTAACATGCAGTAAAACACAATGTTCGTTATGTGAAGGGAACAACGATCTATGATATTTAGTTAAGAAGAGGACGAGAAGATGAAAAACTCGTTGATTTTACTAACTACGACCTAACCGGTGACAGGGAAGAAAAAAGTAACGAAGGGATGGTGTTCTATGTCAACGGGAATCTGATCACCTAAAAATCTTATAAGCATCGAACTGTTTCTTTATCTTTACATGAGGCGGAGTTTATGGAAGCTACTACAGTGTCGTGTCAAAGACTTTGGATGAGAAACTTGTTGAGCGAGGTACTTGGATGTATGTCGAGGCCGATAACCTTTTATGTCGACAATAAGGCCGCAATATCATTAATGAAGAACCGGTGTTTCATAGACACATCAAACACATTGACACTTGGTTCAATTTCATCTGTGAATGTGTCGAGCATTGACAGATCATCGTAGTGTTCGTAAGTACCACAGATCAACCTGCAAACATTCTGACCAAGGCGCTTACAAGAGTCAAATCTGTAGAAATGCAAGATCTACTCTGCGTGAAGAATCTCAAACCAAATCAAGTTTACGAGGGAGATTGTAAGCATTGATTGTTAGCAAATTAAAAGGTGTGGATCTTTATTGTCTTTTATGTAAATAAGGCTTATTTAATTATTAATGGGCTTGGGCTTGTATGTATAATTATTTTAGAGTTTCTAAGCTAATTACTCTTTTATAAAGGTTATTTATAAATGTTGATATATAATACTTAAGACTCTTATAACTTTTCCTCTTCAACAAATATTATTGTCCTTCCTAGTTTTTCCTATATTTTCTTTCTTCATAATTATTCTTAGAAGATCTGATAATCAGAACTAACAAGGTTGGTTGATGGAGAAAGATACCACCGACTCTGATGATTAGAAAGTTAACTCGGAAGAAACCCTAGCTCATTAAATTTTTGGTCTAGATTAGGGAGAGAAAGAGTAATATTTCCAACCATTAATTTTTGGATTACATTTTTGGAAAAACTGTCCGGTCGGACCGAACTTTGAAGGTTCGAAAGGTCAATATTTATGTCAGAATAATAACGGTTAATCACCCGTTTCATTGTCACATAACTTTCCAAATTTAACCATTAGGGATTTATGATCCATTTTTTTTAATAGTCTTTTTAATTTCGATAAAATCGATAAAATAGTATTCAACTTCCATATATGTAAAACCCGCTGAAGAAGAATATATCTTAAACATCTCATCTCTCTGGTTAGAAAGAATCAATCAACCTAAAACAGACAACTCAAATTTGAATTTTAAAAAAAAAAATTGTATTTGTTGTTCGTAGGCTAGTTCTCTTGAATCACAGTCTAGAATACATCCCAACATAATTGTAATCATGTTGTGCAACTATTTGAATCATTTTTGTTCCACCCCGATCATGTTTGATCAAAATCAAAATTTTCAAAACATATTTTAGATAACATATTTTAGTAGTTACTAAAACTAACTTTAACAAATTAGAATGCATAAATCTTAAAAATAATCTTTAATTTTAAAAAATACGTCCAAAACGTCTTTAAATATTATTTTATTTAAAAATATGACAAATTAATTAAGAAGACGATGATAATGCGTTAAAATAAGATATCACACAATTTGTTCATTTGAGAAAATTTTACATGACTATTATTTTGATAGTTCGAGTCTCATATGACACAATTCAAAGTTCGAATCTCACATAATAAAACAATCCAAATTCGAGCCTCAAATAACAATTACACAAATTATTATTTACGTCAATTTATCATTATTATATTTTCTAAATAAATTTATAATATACATAAATATTTAACAATATAAAATAATAAGATTTTAAAAATATAATAATTTCTAAAAAATAATAAATAAACTTTATGTTTAAATAATAAAGAAATTTATGAATAACCAAACAAACAAAATAATTAACAATAAAGAAATATAAATTAATCTCTCAACTCTTAATAATGTTAAAATTACACATCCACTATAAGTTATATATATTTAACATATTTATAGTAATCTTTAAAATAATAATTATAGTAATTCTAAAAACTTTAATATATATAATATTTTGAATGATAAACCTACTTATAATTTTACATAAAGTTATTATAAATTAAAAATAAAACAAAAAAAATAACGTGCTTCTTACTTACACACTTACTTACACACGTATAACCCAATGTTTAATTTATTTAGAAATAATTGAATTTTTTTTATTCAAAATCACAATAAGTCCTTATATTCATAATATGGACCTTTTAGTTGATGATATCGATTTGTGTGAATAAAAGATTTAGATATTTTATAATATATATATATATTTTTTTTTTATTTATCTCGACCCACCTAATAATTACTCTCCAATCCAAAAAATGCGTTTTTTTAAAGTAGAAATCAAACATTAAATATTTATTTTTAAATAAGACTTTTTCATTTAAACTACACTAATAAATTATTGTGATATGCTGTTATTAATATTAATATATATAAGTTTGATTAAATAATATATTTAAAAATATTAAATTCTTAAAATATAAATGAATTGTCCTAAACATTATATGACAGTAGGAAAGAAGTCATTAGACTCAATAATGTAAAAAAAAAAGAAAAGAAGAAAAAAAGGAGAGTGATATATCCCATATTTTTAGATATCAAAATATGAATTCAATATTGAAGCCAAGCATTCACACAAATAAGATTTTTTTCATTTGAGCTATAGTATAAATTAGTCTAATAGTTTGTTATTAACATTAATATATATAAGTTTGAAATATATAATTATATAATAAAACGTTTTAAGGATTAAAATTTCATATATTTTAAGATATATAATTTTTTTTATTACTTACATTTTTAAATAATTTTATTCATTTAAATATTAAAATTTATAAAAATTAAATTTTGAAAATATTGTCTTGTCCAAATATAAAATATAAAGACCATCAAGATTCAGGTGACATACATTTATATTGATCAAACATCTCATTTTCAATTTTTTATTAAATATAATGTAAGAATTATTGTCCATTATTATATAATATATATAATAACTATATATTGAATAAATATATTTTATTTCTTTTAAAAAATGAACAACAAGTTGTGTCAGAATATGCTCAATGCTCAATGCTCAATGCTCAATGCTCAATGCTCAATGCTCAATGCTCAATGCTCAATGCTCAATGCTCAATGCTCAATGCTCAATGCTCAATGCTCAATGCTCAATGCTCAATGCTCAATGCTCAATGCTCAATGCTCAATGCTCAATGCTCAATGCTCAATGCTCAATGCTCAATGCTCAATGCTCAATGCTCAATGCTCAATGCTCAATGCTCAATGCACAATGCTCAATGCTCAATGCTCAATGCTCAATGCTCAATGCTCAATGCTCAATGCTCAATGCTCAATGCTCAATGCTCAATGCTCAATTCTCAATGCTCAATGCTCAATGCTCAATGCTCAATGCTCAATGCTCAATGCTCACGGCTCAATGCTCACGGCTCAATGCTCACGGCTCAATGCTCAATGCTCAATGCTCAATGCTCAATGCTCAATGCTCAATGCTCAATGCTCAATGCTCAATGCTCAATGCTCAATGCTCAATGCTCAATGCTCAATGCTCAATGCTCAATGCTCAATGCTCAATGCTCAATGCTCAATGCTCAATGCTCAATGCTCAATGCTCAATGCTCAATGCTCAATGCTCAATGCTCAATGCTCAATGCTCAATGCTCAATGCTCAATGCTCAATGCTCAATGCTCAATGCTCAATGCTCAATGCTCAATGCTCAATGCTCAATGCTCAATGCTCAATGCTCAATGCTCAATGCTCAATGCTCAATGCTCAATGCTCAATGCTCAATGCTCAATGCTCAATGCTCAATGCTCAATGCTCAATGCTCAATGCTCAATGCTCAATGCTCAATGCTCAATGCTCAATGCTCAATGCTCAATGCTTGATGCTTAATGCTTAATGCTTGATGCTTAATGCTTAATGCTTAATTCTTAATGCTTAATGCTTGATGCATAATGCTTAATGCTTAATGCTTAATGTTTAATGCTTAATGCTTAATGCTTAATGCTTAATGCTTAATGCTTAATGCTTAATGCTTAATGCTTAATGCTTAATGCTTAATGCTTAATGCATAATGCTTAATGCTTAATGCTTAATGCTTAATGCTTAATGCTTAATGCTTAATGCTTAATGCTTAATGCTTAATGCTTAATGCTTAATGCTTAATGCTTAATGCTTAATGCTTAATGCTTAATGCTTAATGCTTAATGCTTAATGCTTAATGCTCAATGCTCAATGCTCAATGCTCAATGCTCAATGCTCAATGCTCAATGCTCAATGCTCAATGCTCAATGCTCAATGCTCAATGCTCAATGCTCAATGCTCAATGCTCAATGCTCAATGCTCAATGCTCAATGCTCAATGCTCAATGCTCAATGCTCAATGCTCAATGCTCAATGCTCAATGCTCAATGCTCAATGCTCAATGCTCAATGCTCAATGCTCAATGCTCAATGCTCAATGCTCAATGCTCAATGCTCAATGCTCAATGCTCAATGCTCAATGCTCAATGCTCAATGCTCAATGCTCAATGCTCAATGCTCAATGCTCAATGCTCAATGCTCAATGCTCAATGCTCAATGCTCAATGCTCAATGCTCAATGCTCAATGCTCAATGCTCAATGCTCAATGCTCAATGCTCAATGCTCAATGCTCAATGCTCAATGCTCAATGCTCAATGCTCAATGCTCAATGCTCAATGCTCAATGCTCAATGCTCAATGCTCAATGCTCAATGCTCAATGCTCAATGCTCAATGCTCAATGCTCAATGCTCAATGCTCAATGCTCAATGCTCAATGCTCAATGCTCAATGCTCAATGCTCAATGCTCAATGCTCAATGCTCAATGCTCAATGCTCAATGCTCAATGCTCAATGCTCAATTCTAAATGGTCAATGCTCAATGCTCAATTCTCAATGCACATTGCTCAATACTCAATGCTCAATGCTTAATGCTTAATGCTTAATGCTTAATGCTCAATGCTCAATGCTCAATGCTCAATGCTCAATTCTCAATGCTCAATGCTCAATGCTCAATGCTCAATGCTCAATGCTTGATGCTTAATGCTTAATGCTTAATGCTTAATGCTTAATGCTTAATGCTTAATGCTTAATGCTTAATGCTTAATGCTTAATGCTTAATGCTTAATGTTTAATGCTTAATGCTTAATGCTTAATGCTTAATGCTTAATGCTTAATGCTTAATGCTTAATGCTTAATGCTTAATGCTTTATGCTTAATGCTTAATGCTTAATGCTTAATGCTTAATGCTTAATGCTTAATGCTTAATGCTTAATGCTTAATGCTTAATGCTTAATGCTTAATGCTTAATGCTTAATGCTTAATGCTTAATGCTTAATGCTTAATGCTTAATGCTTAATGCTTAATGCTTAATGCTTAATGCTTAATGCTTAATGCTCAATGCTTAATGCTCAATGCTCAATGCTCAATGCTCAATGCTCAATTCTCAATGCTCAATGCTCAATGCACAATGCTCAATGCTACATGCTCAATGCTCAATGCTCAATGCTCAATGCTCAATGCTCAATGCTCAATGCTCAATTCTCAATGCTCAATGCTCAATGCTCAATGCTCAATGCTCAATGCTCACGGCTCAATGCTCACGGCTCAATGCTCAATGCTCAATGCTCAATGCTCAATGCTCAATGCTCAATGCTCAATGCTCAATGCTCAATGCTCAATGCTCAATGCTCAATGCTCAATGCTCAATGCTCAATGATCAATGCTCAATGCTCAATGCTCAATGCTCAATGCTCAATGCTCAATGCTCAATGCTCAATGCTCAATGCTCAATGCTCAATGCTCAATGCTCAATGCTCAATGCTCAATGCTCAATGCTCAATGCTCAATGCTCAATGCTCAATGCTCAATGCTCAATGCTCAATGCTCAATGCTCAATGCTCAATGCTCAATGCTCAATGCTCAATGCTCAATGCTCAATGCTCAATGCTCAATGCTCAATGCTCAATGCTCAATGCTCAATGCTCAATGCTCAATGCTCAATGCTCAATGCTCACGGCTCAATGCTCAATGCTCAATGCTCAATGCTCAATGCTCAATGCTCAATGCTCAATTCTAAATTCTCAATGCTCAATTCTAAATGCTCAATTTTATATTCTCAATGCTTGATGCTTGATACTTGATGCTTGATGCTTAAAGCTTGATGCTTGATGCTTGATGCTCGATGCTCGATACTCAATGCTCAATGCTCAATGCTCAATGCTCAATGCTCAATGCTCAATGCTCAATGATCAATGCTCAATGCTCAATGCTCAATACTCAATGCTCAATGCTCAATGCTCAATGCTCAATGCTCAATGCTCAATGCTCAATGCTCAATGCTCAATGCTCAATGCTCAATGCTCAATGCTCAATGCTCAATGCTCAATGCTCAATGCTCAATGCTCAATGCTCAATGCTCAATGCTCAATGCTCAATGCTCAATGCTCAATGCTCAATGCTCAATGCTCAATGCTCAATGCTCAATGCTCAATGCTCAATGCTCAATGCTCAATGCTCAATGCTCAATGATCAATGATCAATGATCAATTCTAAATGCTCAATTCTCAATGCTCAATGCTAAATTCTAAATGGTCAATGCTCAATGCTCAATTCTCAATGCTCAATGCTCAATACTCAATGCTCAATGCTTAATGCTTAATGCTTAATGCTTAATGCTTAATGCTCAATGCTCAATGCTCAATGCTCAATGCTCAATTCTCAATGCTCAATGCTCAATGCTCAATGCTCAATGCTCAATGCTCAATGCTCAATGCTCAATGCTTAATGCTTAATGCTTAATGCTTAATGCTTAATGCTTAATGTTGAATGCTTAATGCTTAATGCTTAATGCTTAATGTTTAATGCTTAATGCTTAATGCTTAATGCTTAATGCTTAATGTTTAATGCTTAATGCTTAATGCTTAATGCTTAATGCTTAATGCTTAATGCTTAATGCTTAATGCTTAATGCTTAATGCTTACTGCTTACTGCTTAATGCTTAATGCTTAATGCTTAATGCTTAATGCTTAATGCTTGATGCTTGATGCTTGATGCTTGATGCTTGATGCTTGATGCTTGATGCTTGATGCTTGATGCTTGATGCTTGATGCTTGATGCTTGATGCTTGATGCTTGATGCTTGATGCTTGATGCTTGATGCTTGATGCTTGATGCTTGATGCTTGATGCTTGATGCTTGATGCTTGATGCTTGATGCTTGATGCTTGATGCTTGATGCTTGATGCTTGATGCTTGATGCTTGATGCTTGATTGATGCTTGATGCTTGATGCTTGATGCTTGATGCTTGATGCTTGATGCTTGATGCTTGATGCTTGATGCTTGATGCTTGATGCTTGATGCTTGATGCTTGATGCTTGATGCTTGATGCTTGATGCTTGATGCTTGATGCTTGATGCTTGATGCTTGATGCTTGATGCTTGATGCTTGATGCTTGATGCTTGATGCTTGATGCTTGATGCTTGATGCTTGATGCTTGATGCTTGATGCTTGATGCTTGATGCTTGATGCTTGATGCTTGATGCTTGATGCTTGATGCTTGATGCTTGATGCTTGATGCTTGATGCTTGATGCTTGATGCTTGATGCTTGATGCTTGATGCTTGATGCTTGATGCTTGATGCTTGATGCTTGATGCTTGATGCTTGATGCTTGATGCTTGATGCTTGATGCTTGATGCTTGATGCTTGATGCTTGATGCTTGATGCTTGATGCTTGATGCTTGATGCTTGATGCTTGATGCTTGATGCTTGATGCTTGATGCTTGATGCTTGATGCTTGATGCTTGATGCTTGATGCTTGATGCTTGATGCTTGATGCTTGATGCTTGATGCTTGATGCTTGATGCTTGATGCTTGATGCTTGATGCTTGATGCTTGATGCTTGATGCTTGATGCTTGATGCTTGATGCTTGATGCTTGATGCTTGATGCTTGATGCTTGATGCTTGATGCTTGATGCTTGATGCTTGATGCGTGATGCTTGATGCTTGATGCTTGATGCTTGATGCTTGATGCTTGATGCTTGATGCTTGATGCTTGATGCTTGATGCTTGATGCTTGATGCTTGATGCTTGATGCTTGATGCTTGATGCTTGATGCTTGATGCTTGATGCTTGATGCTTGATGCTTGATGCTTGATGCTTGATGCTTGATGCTTGTGCTTGATGCTTGTTGCTTGATGCTTGTGCTTGATGCTTGGTGTTTAGTGCTTGATGCTTGATGCTTGATTGATTCTCTATGCTTGATTCTCTATGCTTGATGCTTGATGTTGTATGCTTGATGCTTGATGCTTGATGCTTGATGCTTGATGCTTGATGCTTGATGCTTGATGCTTGATGCTTGATGCTTGATGCTTGATGCTTGATGCTTGATGCTTGATGCTTGATGCTTGATGCTTGATGCTTGATGCTTGATGCTTGATGCTTGATGCTTGATGCTTGATGCTTGATGCTTGATGCTTGATGCTTGATGCTTGATGCTTGATGCTTGATGCTTGATGCTTGATGCTTGATGCTTGATGCTTGATGCTTAATGCTTGATGCTTGATGCTTGATGCTTGATGCTTGATGCTTGATGCTTGATGCTTGATGCTTGATGCTTGATGCTTGGTGCTTGGTGCTTGGTGCTTGTTGCTTGGTGCTTGTTGCTTGTTGCTTGGTGCTTGGTGCTTGGTGCTTGGTGCTTGATGCGTGATGCTTGATGTGTGATGCTTGATGCTTGATGCTTGATGCTTGATGCTTGATGCTTGATGCTTGGTGCTTGATGCTTGATGCTTGATGCTTGATGCTTGATGCTTGATGCTTGATGCTTGATGCTTGATGCTTGATGCTTGATGCTTGATGCTTGATGCTTGATGCTTGATGCTTGGTGCTTGGTGCTTGGTGCTTGGTGCTTGGTGCTTGGTGCTTGATGCTTGGTGCTTGGTGCTTGGTGCTTGGTGCTTGGTGCTTGGTGTTTAGTGCTTGATGCTTGATGCTTGATGCTTGATGCTTGATGCTTGATGCTTGATGCTTTATGCTTGATGCTTGATGCTTGATGCTTGATGCTTGATGCTTGATGCTTGATGCTTCATGCTTGATGCTTGATGCTTGATGCTTGATGCTTGATGCTTGATGCTTGAAGCTTGATGCTTGATGATTGATGTTTGATGCTTGATGCTTGGTGCTTGGTATTTGGTGCTTGATGCGTAATGCTTGATGTGTGATGCTTGATGCTTGATGCTTGATGCTTGATGCTTGATGCTTGATGCTTGATGCTTGGTGCTTGATGCTTGATGCTTGATGCTTGATGCTTGATGCTTGATGCTTGATGCTTGATGCTTGATGCTTGATGCTTGATGCTTGATGCTTGATGCTTGATGCTTGATGCTTGATGCTTGATGCTTGGTGCTTGGTGCTTGGTGCTTGTTGCTTGGTGCTTGATGCTTGATTCTTGGTGCTTGGTGCTTGGTGCTTGGTGTTTGGTGCTTGATGTTTGGTGCTTGATGCTTGATGCTTGATGCTTGATGCTTGATGCTTGATGCTTGATGCTTGATGCTTGATGCTTGATGCTTGATGCTTGATGCTTGATGCTTGATGCTTGATGCTTGATGCTTGATGCTTGATGCTTGATGCTTGATGCTTGATGCTTGATGCTTGATGCTTGATGCTTGATGCTTGATGCTTGATGCTTGATGCTTGATGCTTGATGCTTGATGCTTGATGCTTGATGCTTGATGCTTGATGCTTGATGCTTGATGCTTGATGCTTGATGCTTGATGCTTGATGCTTGATGCTTGATGCTTGATGCTTGATGCTTGATGCTTGATGCTTGATGCTTGATGCTTGATGCTTGATGCTTGATGCTTGATGCTTGATGCTTGATGCTTGATGCTTGATGCTTGATGCTTGATGCTTGATGCTTGATGCTTGATGCTTGATGCTTGATGCTTGATGCTTGATGCTTGATGCTTGATGCTTGATGCTTGATGCTTGATGCTTGATGCTTGATGCTTGATGCTTGATGCTTGATGCTTGATGCTTGATGCTTGATGCTTGATGCTTGATGCTTGATGCTTGATGCTTGATGCTTGATGCTTGATGCTTGATGCTTGATGCTTGATGCTTGATGCTTGATGCTTGATGCTTGATGCTTGATGCTTGATGCTTGATGCTTGATGCTTGATGCTTGATGCTTGATGCTTGATGCTTGATGCTTGATGCTTGATGCTTGATGCTTGATGCTTGATGCTTGATGCTTGATGCTTGATGCTTGATGCTTGATGCTTGATGCTTGATGCTTGATGCTTGATGCTTGATGCTTGATGCTTGATGCTTGATGCTTGATGCTTGATGCTTGATGCTTGATGCTTGATGCTTGATGCTTGATGCTTGATGCTTGATGCTTGATGCTTGATGCTTGATGCTTGATGCTTGATGCTTGATGCTTGATGCTTGATGCTTGATGCTTGATGCTTGATGCTTGATGCTTGATGCTTGATGCTTGATGCTTGATGCTTGATGCTTGATGCTTGATGCTTGATGCTTGATGCTTGATGCTTGGTGCTTGATGCTTGATGCTTGATGCTTGATGCTTGATGCTTGATGCTTGATGCTTGATGCTTGATGCTTGATGCTTGATGCTTGATGCTTGATGCTTGATGCTTGATTCTTGATGCTTGATGCTTGATGCTTGATGCTTGATGCTTGATGCTTGATGCTTGATGCTTGATGCTTGATGCTTGATGCTTGATGCTTGATGCTTGATGCTTGATGCTTGATGCTTGATGCTTGATGCTTGATGCTTAAGCATTAAGCATTAAGCATTAAGCATTAAGCATTAAGCATTAAGCATTAAGCATTAAGCATTAAGCATTAAGCATTAAGCATTAAGCATTAAGCATTAAGCATTAAGCATTAAGCATTAAGCATTAAGCATTAAGCATTAAGCATTAAGCATTAATCATTAAGCATTAAGCATTAAGCATTAAGCATTAAGCATTAAGCATTAAGCATTAAGCATTAAGCATTAAGCATTAAGCATTAAGCATTAAGCATTAAGCATTAAGCATTAAGCATTAAGCATTAAGCATTAAGCATTAAGCATTAAGCATTAAGCATTAAGCATTACGCATTAAGCATTAAGCATTAAGCATTAAGCATTAAGAATTAAGCATTAAGCCTTAAGCATTAAGCATTAAGCATTAAGCATTAAGCATTAAGCATTAAGCATTAAGCATTAAGCATTAAGCATTAAGCATTAAGCATTAAGCATTAAGCATTAAGCATTAAGCATTAAGCATTAAGCATTAAGCATTAAGCATTAAGCATTAAGCATTAAGCATTAAGCATTAAGCATTAAGTATTAAGCATTAAGCATTATTCCAAGACGTATGCGTCTAACCATGCATGTTAAATAACCAAGAAAAATATTCCAATGGAAAATTGAACTGCTAGAGTAGACGTACGTCTAAGTAGTTGTGTTTCTTAAACCCCTAATCCTTAGGACGTATTAAGATCTTTTTCTTCATATATTTTCAGTTATGTTTTCAACAATATGTTCCCCCTCAATTTATGCACGTAATCACATCAATCAAGATCAACAAGACCTAAAATGTTTCTAAAGTGAGAAAACTTAGCTTCGGACAAAGGCTTTGTGAAGATGTTAGTTTCTAAAACCCCTTTTGAAATATACTATGACAGAATTCCTAACATCCGGTATTTTAGGATTTTTGGTAGTAAATATTATGTTCACATCAATGGCAAAACTTATTTGACCACATTTGATGCTAAATCCGATGAAGGAATAATGTTAGGATACACAGCTGTGAGTAAAGCGTATAGAATATATAATACTAGAACTTTAATAGTTGAAGAAACTTCTCACGTTGTTTTTGATGAATCGGTTGAACGAAATACTGCATCACCCTTCGACCTTCACAACAGAATGGAAAATTACAATATCTATTCTGATGATGAAGATGAGGTTCTGGTTTACAGACGGTTTTTCAATGATCAAGCGGTTAATATTGAACCTCAACCTGATCAAGCTGCCTTACCACAGAAAGTTGACTATTCAGTTTCAACTGAAGAAATCGTTCGGCCTGACTCTGTTCAGCCTACCGATCAGTCTAACCTTGATCAGCCAACCGAACGCTTGGAAGATACGTCTCGGATAAACCTTAGAAGGAATAAAAATCATCCTCTTGAACTAGTAATAGGTAACATCTCATCACCCGTCCGAACTAGGCAACAAAATTTGGAACACTATGAAAACTCAGCTTTCATATCACAAATTGAGCCGAAAAAGGTGGATGAAGCTTTGCTATATCCCGATTGGATTTTAGCAATGCAAGAGGAACTAAACGAGTTTGAGAGAAATAAAGTCTGGTACTTAGTCCCTACCCCGAAATACAAATCGGTCATAGGAACACGATGGGTATTCAGAAATAAACTCAATGAAGACAGTTTAGTTACGAGGAAGAAGGCCCGACTAGTGGCTCAAGGCTATAAACAGGAAGAAGTCATTGATTTTGAAGAATCATTTGCTCATGTGGCTAGACTTTAAGCCATTAGAATATTTCTTGCATTTGCATCTTTCAAAAATTTCAATGTTTTTCAAATGAATGTTAAAAGCGCTTTTGTAAACAGTGAAATAAATGAAGAGGTCTATGTTAATCAACCTCCAGGTTTTAAAAATCCAGAACACACAAATCATGTTTACCGGCTAAACAAAGCCCTTTACGGTTTGAAATAGGCTCCAAGAGCCTGGTATGATACATTAACAAAATTCTTATTTGATCACAAATTTACAATAGGCTCGGTCGATAAAACTCTTTTAAAATTTGAGAAAAATGAACACATATTACTTGTTCAAATTTATGTTGATGATATCATTTTCGGATCAACCGATCCAAAATTATGTGATAAATTCTCAAAAATGATGACTGAAAAATTTCAAATGAGTGTGATGGGAGAACTGAGTTTCTTCCTAGAACTTCAGGTTAAGCAGATCGAAACTGGAACATTCATAAGCCAGCCAAAGTACACAGCTGAACTATTGAAGAAATTTGGAATGGACACATGTGCTGAGGCGGCTACACCGATGAGTTCCTTCGTAAAGCTAGACAAAGATGAGGATGGTCAAGCAGTCGACATCAGAACATATCGAGGAATCATTGGTTCATTACTTTACCTAACAGTCAGCCGACCAGATATCTTGTTCGTAGTCGGAGTATTTGGGAGATTTCAAGCCAATCCAAAGCAATCACTTTATACCGCGGCTTAAAAAATCTTGAAATTTCTAAAATGAAATCAAGATGTGGGACTCTGGTACCCAAAAGATTCAAGCTTCAATCTCATAAGCTACTCCAATGCAGACTATGCAGGCTGCAAAATCGATCGAAAGAGTAGAAGTGGGACTTGCCAGTTTTTGGGATACCTGCTTATTTCATGGAATAGCAAAAAGCAAACCTCAGTTGCAATATCAACCGCAGAGGCAAAGTACCTAGCAGTCGAAAGTTGTTGTGCACAACTCCTCTAGATCCAACAACAACTAAAGGACTTTGGCATGACCGCTGAAGAATCACCAATATTCTGTGTTAAAACCAATGCAATAGCGATCACATATAACCCGGTGTTGCACTCAAGAACAAAACACATTAACATAAGACATCATTTCATCCGGGAGCATGTTCAACAGAAACACATCCGACTGGATTATGTCTCAACTAAACAGCAAGTGGCTGACATCTTCACCAAACCGCTACAGGAAGCTAAGTTCTCCTATTTCAGAAATATTTTAGGACTTATTGATAGAAAACAACTCATGCCATAGACATATTTGCGTGCTTTCAAAATACATCATCATGAAAAATCGGGGTATGTGTTCAGGGAGAAGCTCTCGCTTTTTAAACCGTACCTTAATAGGACAGTACATCTTCAAGGTTGCTAACCGGAAGGAAGTCTCCAATTATGCCTGACAAATTCATAATATCAAACCACATGTATACATATTGAGCGGTTCAAATGACTTGGTAAAACAGATAATTTAATCCAAAGATGAACAAATGTCGATCTGATTCGACACTTCTTCACACCGGAATAAGCTATCTCAATAAAACCGGTCATGGAAAACCAAACAATGCATCATAGTTTCGGTAAATTGAACTTTTCCGGTTAACTTGGGACGGCTAACCGCGTTTTCATGCACACCTTGAAAATGAAACCTATGAATCATAAGATAGTATACCTCAATCGAGATGATGACACGTGTCCATCATCAAGAGAGGAAGATTAACATCTTGTCCATATATTTATTTTCATCATGAAAATCTTTAGTCATCATTACTATTATATTGGAACTAAACATTCTATACTTAAACAAGTTAACTCCTACTAATTAGTCGATGACATCACTAAGCACGCTTATCCTACTAACCTAGTCGAACCTCTGACTATATAAACAATCCTTCATCCTTCAAAACATTTCACAAATTCACTATTCACAAAACTCTTGAGTTTAAACTTATCACAAAAACATGAACTCTTCACCTCTCTCTAAAAAGATCCTCTTAGCCGATTTCGACTCGATCTATCAGTATGAAGATCACGGGATTACGGAGATGTTTCTTGCCTTCGAAAGAACCGGGCTAAGAAAGTTTTTGGAGAATCGATTCATCATCGACTACTTGGTAGTTGAGGAATTTTTTGAAACAACTAAAGAGGTGCACCGGGATATCATCCTGGGACAAGTCTATAGACAATCATTTCTATTCATCGAAACGGATTTCGCTGAATACTGCGGTTTACCCATTTAAGGGGTAACCGACCTCACATACTCACCGGTGACCATTGAAGAAATGTGTCATCTGTTCTCAAGCTCCAACATTCCGGTGAAAACATGGGGTGCTAAGAGCCAACTCTCTCACAAGTACCAGATTCTAAGCGAGATTCTGGGAAAACCGTTCTGGGTAGAGTAAAAAGCTACTACTACACCTAGCAAATGTTTGAAATGATGATAGCCATCATAGTTGGGACACCGATCAACTGGTCCTGGATCATCTTCAGCAATCTGAAGAAGATGATCATTTCAAACAAAATCGGCTATGCTCCCTAGATAAGCGGTTTCTGTGTAAGCCTTGACATCCACTCCGGTCCATTCGTAACTCTCCACCCGAAGCATGTGCTAACGAAGGAGAGAATCCAAGAGCTGATCGACCGATGGGAAGCGGCAACGACTAAGAAGAATTAAACCGTTTGATCATCCAATGTCTAACCCTTTTCTATCTTTTCTTATCAAACCGGTAATTTTGTTGTACTACCGGTTTGGTACATCTATTAATGAAAATCTTTTATTTTCTCTTCTAGCTAAATCTTGAGAAAATAAAAACATTAAATGCTCTATATCAAACCATATCAAATCAATCTTGGAAACAAAAATATTCTCTCCCAAAAAGCATGCCTAATCCGGATAGACTAGACAGCCTACTGATTATCCTTCCAAAACAGATTATTCTCTTGAAAAGGTATCAAGCATTTATGACCATACATGAACGGTCTGATTTTTCAAATATACTCATTAAATGCTTCTCAACCGCCTGCACTATAAAGGGAAATCACCCCTCCTCACACAAATCACACTTCAAAAATATCTTTCTCTCTATATAGCTTGAATATCCAAATCCTATTCATCCGACTATCAACCTACTTTTCGAAGATGAATGACGAACTACGAAACACCGTCATTGTTGAATTCTATGAAATACTGAACTCCAGATTCGAAGAAACTATCTTTTCACCTCTAGTCGAATCCGGTCTACAGAGATTTCTTGAAGGTTCAAACACCATCCTCGAAGAGGAGGTGTATGAATTTTCAATAACGGATATGTGAGGAATGATGGCAGCATCGGTACCATCATTGACGGCTCACTACATCGGCTCACTGAGGAGTCATTCGCCAACTTTTTCTATCTTCCATCCGAAGGGTTTTCAGATTTTTCAACACCCAACTTTCCAGAAAAAGATGACTATGCTTTCATCTTCTCCGGCTCCATCCATCCGGTTGAAGATCATGGTTCGAAAGATAAACTCGCACCCCATTACCAAGTCTTTCATGATTTGGTCCAACGGTCCATTCTGGGCCGAATGGCAAATCAAAATTATTCCCGGGAGGTATTCGACATCATGATCTCGATCCTCACACCCTTTACCATAAACTGGGCATCATACCTCTTTGACAATCTGAAGAAGCTCCTCCAAGCTCCAAGGGGAAGAATCGGCTTTGCCCTCAAATAAGTAGATACTTGCGTGCCAACTTCTCCAACCTCGGACCGGGGGTCCCTATAGGACCGACCAACAACATGACCAATCTCATGATGGAAAGCTGAATATGAAGAATTGAAAACCGGACTGGAACCACAATAGAAGAATGGGTCGACAAAATGAGAGAAGGAGACTATTTTTTCTTTCCTTAAATCTATATATAGTCTTTAGTTAATCTGGTCATTTTGTTGTACGTCCAGATAACCATTTATGTCATTATCTCTTCCGGATTAATATATAAAATATTCATGTTTCGTTCTTCTGGCTTACTATACAAATTCATTTCCGGCTTTGATAAATTTTCAACCACAATCTCATTTCTCTGACTTATCAGAATTCAATCGCATCCTAAAATCTTCCGGTTAACCAAAATTTCCAGTTAAGGCAATAAATCTCAAAAACTCTCATTCGATTAAACTTCAAGTTTACCGCTTAAAGTTTATCGCCCACAACTTACCGCTCACGGTTTACCGCCCATTTTTACTGCCCATTTTAACCCTCCATAATTACCGCCAAAAGTTACTGTAGTAACTTTTGGAGGGAAATTTGGCGCCAAAACCAAGAATGAAGTGACGGTTCATCTCCTTAACCGTCAAAAACCGCCCACCTATATAAGTCTGAAACCTCTCATTATTCACTCACACTTTCTCTCTCTAAAAATTTCTAAGGCTTTCTGCATTCATATCTCTTACAATCTTCATCTTCTTCAAATCAGTTCACCATAGGATCAGATAACGCACCTTTCAACTACATCTTACAGGTCGATTTCAACGATATCGAAGAACATGCTGCTGACGAACACAAAGCAGTGCTCTAATCCTTGAAGGAATCTGGGCTGGAGACCTACCTTTCTGGTTCGTTCATCATTCATCAAACTGAAGTCGAAGAGTTCTTAAGCACGGCGACTCTGACGAAGTGAACCATTTCCGCCACCGTGTGCGACAAAGATTTTGATATCACTGAAGAAGTATTTTCGGAAGCTCTCGGTTTGCTCAACACCGGGAGAGATTTCCGAACAAAACTATCGGAAGTTGACTCTGAAGTAGTCCGGCTAGTAATCTCAAATGATGAAGCGGATTTGGTGACTTACTCCAGCTGGAAGAACAAGCTCAAAACGGAATTCAGATGGTTGCTAAACATTATCTCCAAATCCCTTCAAGGAAAAGGAGGTAATTTTACAATATGACCAAACTGAAGTTAGAAATGATGATGGTGATTGTCCGCGGTGACAAAATTGACTGAGGATGTGTTTTATTCGAACAACTGTGCGAGGTGGTCTCCAAGACGAACGGTCGGGTGCAAGCTTATGCCATACCGATCGGGAAGATTCTGATCCGCTAATCCACCCAGCTCCAATAAATGTAGTTCGTCCGATATCAATTCACTCTTCTCCTCGTCCGGAAAGAGAGACCAACTCAGCTGGACCGGTTCCATCAAGGCAAACCGAATCTTCGGGGAACCAAGTCGTACTGTCCAAGCTGAAGGAGACACCGGTTAAAGAGGTTAATACTCACACAAAACATTCTAAGTCTCCTTCTAAAAATGTCAATGATGTAATCGACGATATCGGATTGAGAACCTCGGAGGCGATAAAGAATGTGGTTCAGGATGTAAATCGTGCTAATGAAGACGATGCGACGAGTAAACTCAAGGACTCTGATCAGGTTGAAGAAACCGGTCAGACCACAATCAACCCGGCCGATGAAACAGCGAACTCTGAAACTATTATTCCTCCAGTGCGGGAAGAAGAAGATAAAGAAAGGCATCCATCCTGCTCGGCTGGGGACAAATCTGTTCCAACCGGATCCAATTCACAACTGGCCCAAGATGGGCCATCCAATCCATCCATCACACCTGAAGGTCGATCTCAGATTTCGAAAGGAAAATAGGTACTAGTCGAAAATCCTCCTATGCAAGGAGGAAATGATTCACAAAGAAACTCAACCGGTCCCAATCAACCTGAAATCACATCAGACGATGAAGTTCCGATTTCGAAAGAAGAAGAAGAAGCTATGTTTCAAAAACTAATCAGTGATATGAATGAGGAAGCCGAAGGAATAGCCAGCCCGTTCCACTTATGGATCAGACTCATAAGTGAAATCAAGCTCTCCCACTTAAAGTAGGAGGCTCTCGAACTTGCAGACACTGATATTATCCAAGTAGCTTATGTCAAAACCGAGCTGATCGACGAAAACGCTAAGTTGAAAGTAGTAACCGGAGCTTTGATGAATACGGATGAAGACGAACTAAACCAGATGGAACTAAAAATGAATAAGCGGTTCCATAGAGTACGAGAAGACATCATCAGCAACATCAAAGAGCTAGAGGCAGAATGGAGAGAAAGATGCAAACCTCTTTTTCTACATCTCGAAGATTTTCGAAGTAAACCGATCTTTGAAATCGGTAAATCTTCCAAACCGGCATGGGACGGGCATGAGGGACCTCAGCCGTAAGAAAATGAGAACGAGAATAACCGGGATAAATCTCCAATTCACGCTAATCAGAATCTGGGACTCGAGCGCATAAAGGAGATCATTACCACACCGTTGCTTCCTCATTTAACGAATTTAACACGGTCACGGAAGCTAGAATCTCTTCCATCCAAGCTGAACTAATTGAGACGGTTCAAGCATCAATCAAGTCAACGGTTGAAAAGTCAGTTGAAACGGCAACCGCTCCGCTCATTGAAATGATGCAAGTCATGGCAGCTCAGATTGAGGAGCTGACTAAGCTGCAACCGGCTAAAAATCAAGAACAAATCCGAAGGGATGCCGAAACAGCTCTCCGAATCCAAGTCGAAGAAGAAGAGCAGGAGCGTTTGAGAAAAGAAACAGAGGACAAGGACCACGAGTTAGCAAAGGAACTTGATGAGGAGAAAAGGCCAAACAATAGGAAACCACTCCAACTCAAGTCCAGCACATAATGGTAACAAGGCAGAGGGGTAAAAGAAAGAAAATCTCTAGCTTGTTAAAACAGGTCGAACAATGCGGCATTGAAGGTTCACAACTGGTTGGTTAGATCGAAGAACCTCTCGATGAAGAAGAAGATACTAAACACCTCCATCCGAGGAAGAAGAAAACCGCTGCATCTTCATCAGTCGCATCACCAAGTTAGGAACCGTTAACTGTTCCACCATCTCGACCTCCTAGACCAGCAGGCGGTCTCTTTCGATTCAACCCACGACAGCCCAGAAGAACAAGTCTTTTTATCGGCTGGTGCATGGACGCGTACAGAACAGAGAGAGAATGGAATGAAGAAGAGGCCAAGCGGAAAGAAAGGAAAAGGGAGGACCATCTGACCCTTAGCTTATTTTCTTACTTTATAATTTATGAACTTATTCACTTTACTTATCGTTTAAGTTATCCATCGTTTTGAGTTAACCCGTTTATGAACTTAGCTATTTTCAAAAGATCTTAAATCTAAAATTATAAATCGCACTTTTGATAAATAGCTTGTTTTTGGGAGAAATTGATAAACATACTTTTCAAAACCGGCCAAAATAAAGTTCTCTCAAAATTGGCCACACACTACAAGTTTTGAATATTTATTCTAAATAATCAAAAAGGGAGAAATTGTTAGAAAAATTAAGTAGATTAATTTTAAATCGACCACACACTACAATTTTTGAGTATTTATTCTAAATAATCAAAAAGGGAGAAATTGTTAGAAAAATTAAGTAGGTTAATTTTAACCGGCCAGAGAACTTAATTAACCTCAACTTTCAAATGATCAAGGCTTGATCAAGAGGAACCAGCTACAATATTCTAACCGGACCGGCTAATAAAGTTCTCTCAATTCCAGCCGGATCATATTACGAAAAGATCAAACCGGAAACTTTAAGATGTACGATGATGTAATATGACGAGATATATACTTATTGGGAAAATATAAGAAGATAAGATCCGGATTAGAAGCATGCTATAAAAACAATGATGATCTGATTATCCAAGATCCGAAGCAAGATCTAAATCAGGCAGTCGGAATGTGCATGCTTTCCATGTGTCCAAAACTGCAAATCGCTCACGTCATCAACGCCTGACTGGTGCACGCATGGTTTCCAAGTTTTAGAAAGGTAAAACGTGCACGCAACATCTCTGAACCGGCGTTGTTTCAGAATGGCCAATCCTACAGAGAGAGAAGAAGATGACCGTTAGGATATTATTCACTATAAAAGGAAGACAAAGGATCATCATTAAACAAGGTTCTAAATCATAATAGAGAAAATTAAGCATCCAACTGTAAAAAGAAATCTCACGCGCGATCCTAAATAACCGTTTCAACTATTGAAAGCGTTGTTGTTGTATTGAGTTATTGTATTAGATCAGAGTGAAGTGGTGTAATCGGCGAGTAGCGATTAAGGCTCGCCCGGCTTTGTGTGAGTGTTGTAACATTCAAAGTTAGTGGAAATCCTTCTCATAATATGAGAAGAAGGGGTGACGTAGGAGAGTTTTCAGGGGTACCCCTCATTTTGACACCCTCGTTCAATCTAGGGTCGGAGGGACCTTGTTTGATTTTTCGGAAAGTGAATTCGCCAGATGCTTCGATCTTCCGAAGCAAGGGATCACTAATTTGAACGTCCCGGCCGGACTAAAAGCCGAAATTTCCTTAAGCTTCTCTCGGTCAAACCATTCGGTCAGTGACCACGGTGCTAGGTCATCATTGAGGGTTGAATACCAGCTTCTCAATGATATCATCGGTAGGGGCATCCTAGGTAAGGATGCGACCAACACCTATTGTTCTACGTCTTTCAATATGATGACCGCTATCACAACAGATACGTCGGTCAACTGGTCCACGGTGTTATTCGATGTCCTAATCTGGATGATCAACATTCTACAAACCGGCCTCATCCCCCAGATCAGCTGCCTACTCATGGAACTCGGTGTTCCACTCTGTCCGGGCGAAGGACTGAATCAGGCCCAGGTCATAACCAAGGAAGTTGTCGACTCATTCTATGAGCGGTTCGAGAAAGCCTGGAAAAGGAAGAACTGACACCTCAACTCCTCCGACAATTAAATGACTCCGTCCTACAACCGGTCATTTTGCTGTACGAACCGGTTGTATCATTATCCCACTCTATTATGATCATTTCAGTTTAGTCTATGCCTTTTTCGTCTTTCACTATGTTCCTTTAGGTTTCTTGTATTTCACTATCATTAATGAAAAAATAACTTTCAACCTCCAACTATATGGGAAATTACACAAACTTAGTTACTTTCTAACTAGATTCTCCACCTCGAGCTCCGTAACCGGTCAAAAGTAACCACTTCCAAAGGAGTTTTGGAAACATAAACATTCCCATCATAAATAAGAAAAAACTGAATTTCAGCATTAAATGCCCCTATTTTCCCTCCAATCTCAAATCTATATAAGGAACCCCATTTTATCAACTCAACATACCTCCAAACAAATCAGAATTTCTTAAACCCTCTCACTCTTGGCAAAACTTGAAAGAATGTCGAACCGCACACTAAGAAATTATCTATGCATCGACTTCAACTCCGTCCTCACGATTGAGGATATTGAAGTAAAGGAAGTCCTCTTTGAATCCCTAATCGACACCGGTCTTCAGGATTTTCTCGAAGAAGCCAGACCCGTCTTCATTCCAAAAGTAAAGGAATTCTTCAGAAATGCAATCATATCCGGTGATGCCATTATTTCCATGGTGAAAAATCACCATTATGTTCTTCGCGAAAGCGAATTCTCCAGGATGTTCAGATTGTCCATTGAAGGGTTCTCTGATTTCCCATCCCGGGTGGGAAGTGCAGCGGTTGACTAAGCGGAATTTTTCTCCGGCACCGAAGTACCGGTGGAGAACCACGGTTTGAAAACCCGCCTCGCCCATCACATCCAACTCCTTCACGAGATCGTCAACCGATCCATTATTTGTCAATCTCCGAATCAACATTATTCAACGAAACTCTTCGACATGATGACCTACATCATCAGCAACACCCCCATCAACTGGTCATCGGTCATCTTCAATATCCTGAAGACAATGGTCGAGACACAGAAAGGTTTCGATTATGCTCCTCACATTAGTAGGTTCCTTCGTACACACAATCGACATCTCGGACCGGGTACCCCGGTGTGCTTCTCAAGTGTCCTCCATAAGGAAATGGTTGTGGATAGATTCTCTAGAATGGTAGTTACATAAGTCTGTTCCTTTATGTACTGTAAACCGATTCTGTATCAGTATTTGTTATGTCATCCCTTTTAATGAAATGATCATTTAAATTAATGTGCTCAATATTTGATAAAGTCAAAAAATCGGTTTGGCATTTCAAAATTAATAATCGGTCTAAAAGCTCAACCGGTTAAACATAATCCAAGTCATCTCCGGTTAAATAACCGTCTCATAAATAGAACGGTCACATTTCATAACCGCCTCTTCACCGGTTAAATAACCGCTTCATAATCAGTTACAAGAACAAACCGCTTCATCGCCGGTTAAATAACCGCATCAAAAGCCCGCTCAAAGTTTCCCGCCCATCATTTGCCGCCCAAAGCATTTTGGAGGGAAAATTTCCGCCCAATCCTGATGTGACGGTTTGCAGCGGTTGAAATTCCAACCCGCGACTATAAATAGGGTCCTTCGCCATTTTCTTTTACTCTCACGCGAATCGGCTTTCTCTCTCTAGCTCTCAAATCTTTCAAAACTTTTAATCCTTCGATCTCTCGCTTTATTTAACCTACAATGGGTCGCGAATCTGTGTTGTTCACCCACATCGTCCAAGTCGACTTCGATGAAATTCGGGCAAATGGATCGGCGGAAGCGAAACGGGTGTTGACCTAGATCTCTGAGTCCGGTCTTGAACATTTCTTGAACTAACGTTCGTCTTGTATCAAGAGGCGGTCAACGAGTTCTTTCAAACCGCCACCCTCACAGAAGGAACAATAACCGCAACTATTGGCGGAAAACAATTCAAACTGACCAATGAGTCGGTTGCTGAAGCACTACATCTACCAACCGAGGGGAGCGACTTCTCGGTGGTCACAGACGAGGAAACATTCCAGGCGGCTTGCTGGGATCTTTCGGATACGGAGGTCCCTATCGCGGTATCCGATAAGAAAACCTCACTCAGACCGGAATTTAGACCGTTATGCGAGATTTTCACCAAATCGGTTCAAGCGCGAGGAGGCAACTATGATAGCCTCACCCGGATAAAGATTGAGATGATTGCCGGTTTAGTCAACGGCACCAAAATCAACTGGGCAAAGGTGGTATTCACAAACTTATGTGAGATGGTGGATCCGACATCCAAATGGTCATGGGGATACGCCGTCCCACTAGGCAAGCTGATGCGTCATTTCAACGCTAACACCGGCCCCGGTGTTTTTCTTCTGCCTAGCAAAGTTATAAAATCCTATCAATTTCTTAAACCGGAGGACAAGCAAGGCAAAAAGAAGGCCTCCGGTTCTACAAGCGGCCGAAAGAAGAGACAGGCTAGAAAGAAGACGACTCTGGTCAAAGAAAAATCTGGAAGCAAGGCGGATAAGCAACCAACCGGATCGGCTAATCCGCAGTCCGACACCCTCAACATAGAAAATTCGGCACCTAGTTCTAGCCGAACCGCTTCACACCACTCCGGAGAAAATCGGACTCGCAAAGGAAAAGAGACAGTAGTCTAGGAACAATCGGCAAGAACTGACAATGACGAAATCGGTCCGACTAGGGAAACGAATACCTCGGACGAGCACATCCGATAAATTTGATCAAGATTCAGGTGACATACATTTATATTGATCAAACATCTCATTTTCAATTTTTTATTAAATATAATGTAAGAATTATTGTCCATTATTATATAATATATATAATAACTATTGAATAAATATATTTTATTTCTTTTAAAAAATGAACAACAAGTTGTGTTAGAATATGTTAAATTTCAAAATATATTAACCCTTAATACTTATAAATTTCCTTGTGAAAACTAAATTTCTTATTTCGAAATTTTATACCATATTACATGCTTTATCTAAAAATTATTTCAAGTTTAATTCAGGTTTAGTTTAAAAATATTTATAGTTTTTTAAATTTATTTATTAATTGTTATCCAATGTGCTGTACTAAATTGTGAACAACTATTACACTTATAATTTTCAACATTCTGTGTTTTCAAGTACTGCCTATGATAAAAATAAGGTTTATTTGATTAATTTATAAGTCCACACATATCATACTTTAATAATTTTAATAATGATAGATAAGTGAAAATTAAAACTAATGTCAAAAAAGCTTGGTCAATATTTGTATATATTTATTAAATATCATATAGGCAACATGTTTAATTTTCAGCACAAATTTTTGTTTATTTTTATTAAATATAATTTTTTAATTTTGATATATAACGAAAAAATAGTATAAAAATTATATTAAATAATTTAATTTAATTGTATTATAAATATATGTATTTGGAAATATTTACTAAAGGTTAAAAATAAATTAGTTAAGAAATAATTGATATCTTAAGTTATTTAGGGACTGAAGTATATTTTATACATATATTATACATAATAAAATGAGAAAATTTCTTTAAAGAAACTCTGATATTGGTTCCATTTATTCTACTCCCAACTTCTCTATAATAATCTAATTTTATTTTTATTTTTCACATCCAGCTTTATTCTTATCCAAATAATTCATATTTAACTAATTAATTATTAAATGATATAATTGTAAAATTTAAAATTATTTATGAACTAAACATTCGTTAAACTTAGATTAGTAATAATTAAAATAGAAAGATGTTTTTTTTACAAATTTTTATATTTTATTTATTTATTTTACTTTACTGTTTTTTAATATTTTTTACAGTTTACTTTTTATATTATATTTTATTGTAATTAGTTCTCACAAAATTTATAAAAAAACAATTACAATAATTATTTTAGTATTAATTGGAAACCAAAATATCGGTTATATAATAATTA
The DNA here is from genome assembly GCF_907164915.1 of Impatiens glandulifera. Lineage (NCBI taxonomy): Eukaryota > Viridiplantae > Streptophyta > Magnoliopsida > Ericales > Balsaminaceae > Impatiens > Impatiens glandulifera. Next base: position 231,866 of record NW_025919114.1, read on the forward strand.
AATACAATCAATTTATTTATTAATTTTACTTTTAATGTTTGTGATGTTTTACATAAAATAACCAAATATCAGTTATGTAAATATAAATTTATTTATTTAATAATTTTAACAATAATATTTGTCTTTCTACTGATAAAAATTATTATAAGTTAATTTTAAAAAAAATATTAATAATTAATTAACTGTACCCAAAATAAATTTATAATTATTATTATATAATAAAAAATAATTAATAAAAAAAAATTAAACTTAACAATAATATTTTTTGGTAGAATAAGTTATTTATAAATTTTATAAAAAAAAAGTAAAAAAATATTAACTAGTAAAATAAAAATTAGAGACAAAAAAATGTTAAATTAGATAATTTAAACCATATCTAATCTTTCTGGATAAGTTAGAAAGAATCAATCAACCTAAAACAGACAACTCAAATTTGAATTTAAAAAGAAAAATTGTATTTGTTGTTTGTAGGCTAGTTCTCTTGAATCACAGTCCAGAAAGCATCCCAACATAATTGTAATCATGTTGTGCAACAGCTTGGATCATTTTTGTTCGACCTTGATCATGTTTGATCAAAATCAAAATTTTCAAAACATATTTTAGATTTCATATTTTAATAGTTACCAAATCTAAGTTTAACAAATTAGAATGCGTAAATCTCAAAAATAATCTTTAATTTAAAAAATACGTCTAATACGTCTTTAAATATCATTTTATTTAAAAATATGACAAATTAATTAAGAAGACGATGATAATACGTTAAAATAAGATATCACACAATTTGTTCATTTGAGAAAACTTTACATGACTATTATTTTGATAGTTCGAGTCTCATATAACACAATTCAAAGTTTGAATCTCATATAATAAAATAATCCAAATTCGAGCCTCAAATAAGAATTACACAAATTATTATTTACGTCAATTTATCATTATTATTTCTAAATAAATTTATAATATACATAAATATTTAACAATACAAAATAATAAGATTATAGAAATATAATAATTTATAAAAAAATAAATAAACTTTTTGTTTAAATTATACAAAAATTTATGAATAACCAAAAAAAAAAAATAATTAACAATAAATAAATATAAATTAATCTCTCAACTTTTAATAATTTTAAAATTACACATCCACGGTAAGTTATATATTTTAAACATATTTATACTAATCCTTAAAATAATAATTATAGCAATTCTCAAAAATTTAATATATATAATATTTTGAATGATAAGCCTACATATAATTTTACATAAAGTTATTATAAATTAAAAATAAAATAAAAAAATAAGATTTCACACACCACTACCCTCTACTTTTTTCTAGTCACGACACTTGAAACCAATCCTAACGCACGTATAACCCAATGTTTAATTTATTTAGAAATAATTGATTTTATTTTTCAAAATCACAATAAATCCTTATTTCCATAATATGGACCTCTTAGTTGATAATATTAACTTGTGTAAATAAAAAATTTAGATATATTATAATATATATATATATATATTTATATATATATATATTTTTATCTCGACCCATCTAATAATTAGGTTTCAATCAAAAAAATGCGTTTTTTTTAAAGTAAAAATCAAACATTAAATATTTATTTTTAAATAAGGCCTTTTCATTTAAAATATACTAATAAATTATTGTGATATGTTGTTATTAATCTTAATATATATAAGTTTGATAAAATAATATATTTAAAAATATCAAATTTTTAAAATATAAATGAATTGTCCTAAAATTTAAATGACATGAGGAAAGAAGTCATTAGACTCAATAATGTAAAAAAAAGAAAAAAAGAAAAAAAGGAAATTGAGATATCCCACATTTTTAGATATCAAAATATGGATTGAATATTGAAGCTAAGCATTCACACCAAATAAGATTTTTTTCATTTTAGCTAATATAAATTTGTCTAATAGTTTCTTATTAACATTAATATATATAAGTTTGAAATATATAATTATATAATAAAACGTTTTAAGGATTAAAATGCATTATATACTTATATTAGTTTTTCATATATTTTAAAATATATAATTTTTTTTATTACTTACCGTTTTAAATATTTTTAATTATATAAATATTAAAATTTATAAAAATTAAATTTCGAAAATATTGTCTTATTCAAATATAAAGACGATCAAGAATCCGGTGACAGACATTATTTATATTGATCAAACATCTCATTTTCAATTTTTTATTAAATATAATGTAAGAATTACTGTCCATTATTATATAATATATATAATAACTATATATTGAATAAATATATTTTATTTCTTTTAAAAAATTAATAATAAATTGTGTCAGAATATGTTAAATTTCAAAATATATTAACCCTTAATATATATAAATTTCCTTGTGAAAACAATATTTCTTACTTCGAAATTTTATACCATATTACATGCTTTATCTAAAAGTTATTTCAAGTTTAATTTAGGTTTAGTTTAAAAATATTTATTGTTCTTAAATTTATTTATTTATTAATTCTTATCCAATGTGCTGTACTAAATTGTGAACAACTATTACACTTATAATTTTCAGTATTTTGTGTTTTCAAGTACTGCCTATGATACAAAAAAAAGTTTTATTTGATTAATTTATAAGCTACACATATCATACTTTAATAATGATATATACATGAAAATTAAAACTAATGTCAAAAAAGTTGTGTCAATATTTGTATATAATTACTAAATATCATATATTACTCTAATAATATATATTTAAAATAATTTTATATTTGTAAGTAGTTTTCGTGCAACATGTTTAATTTTCAGCACAACTTTTTGTTTATTTTTATTAAATATAATGTTTTAATTTTAATATATAACGAAAAATAGTATAAAAATTATATTAAATAATTTAATTTAATTGTATTATAAATATATGTATTGGAAATATTTACTAAAGGTTAAAAATAAATTAGTTAAGAAATAATTGATATCTAAAGTTATTTAATGACTGAAGTATATTTTATACATATATTATACATAAATAAAATAATAAAATATCTTTAAAGAAACTCCGATATTGGTTTCATTTATTCTTCTCTCAACATCTCTATAATAAACTAATTTTATTTTTCACATTCAACCTTATTCTTACTCAAATAGTTCATATTTAACTAATTAATTAATGAATGATAAAATTGTAAAATTTAAAATTATTTATGAACTAAAACATTCCTTAAACTTAGATTAGTAGTAATTAAAACAGAAATATGTTTTTTTACAAATTTTTATATTTTATTTATTTATTTTACTTTACAGTTTTTTAATATTTTTTACAGTTTACTTTTCATATTATATTTTATTGTAATTAGTTCTCTCAAAATTTATAAAAAAAACAATTACAATAATTATTTTAGTATTAATTAGAAACCAAAATATCGGTTATATAATAATTAAATACGATCAATTTATTTATTAAATTGTTACTGCTAATGTTAATGTTTATGATGTTTTATATAAAATAACCAAATATCAGTTATGTAAATATAAATTTATTTATTTATTAATTTTAACAATAATATTTGTCTTTCTACTAATAAAATTATTATAAAATATGTTTACACTACTAATTAATAAACTTTACACAAAAAAAGTATTTATTCTCCAGAGTTAATTTTTAAAATAGTACTAATAATTAATCAACTGTACCCAAAATAAATTTATTATTATTATTAGATAATAAAAAATAATTATAAAAAAAATTTAAAGTTAACGATAATATTTTGTAGTAGATGAAGTTATTTATAAAAGTTATAAAAAAAAAGTAAAAAAAAACATTAGCTAGTAAAATAAAAATTAGAGAAAAATATTATTAGATCATTTAAACCATATCTAATCCAATCAAAATTTAAATTTAATCTATATTTAAAAATATAATGGTTTGAATTACAAATTTCATAAATATAATTTGAATTTATTATAAAATAATAATGATTTTTGTGAGGTTTGAACCCATAACCAAATGAAAACTATAAATTTTTTATAGTAAACCACTAAGTTATCATCTTTTTTGTTTAAAAATGTAATAGGTTTGAATAAACATCTCACTACTTGGAATAAATGGGCTGCCCTAGGGAGTGGGCTCCCTAGCCCGAAGGTTTGCTGGGCTTACCCTAGGGCCAGCCCTGGATGCTTGATGTTTGATGCTTGATGCATGATGCATGATGCTTGATGCTCGATGTTTGATGCTTGATTCTTGATGCTTGATGCTTGATGCTTGATGCTTGTTGCTTGATGCTTGATGCTTGATGCTTGATGATTAATGTTTAATGCTTAAATAATATAATATATTTGATATATTACTTTTAGTTTAATATAATATATTTGATATACATTATCAATTCCATCATAAAAAATTACTTAATTTGATATTTTTGAAATCAAATAATTTGAAGAAAAATCTTGTTTAATTCGAGAATAATGTGACAAACGTGCCAATATTATGGGATGCAAAAATGTAACCGAAAATAAATATTTAAGAGCTTCGTTTAAAGATGTTTGAAACACTATAATGATTTCTTTTGTAATCATTAATTCACACATATATGTGCGATTTAAAAAGATACCAACACGAATGTGGGGGCTAATATTTTTATTGATAATAACACAAATATTATTGTGTATATTATCATAAATAAAAATACAATTTATTTTTAGAGAAATATGTTCTCTAAAAAAGATAAAGTTGCGCAAATTTACAAAAAGAAATAAAATAACAATAAAATATCTTGTTTATATTTACTAAGTTGGTGTTCAAATCGATATTTCAAATTTGACTATTTTGAAATAAAAAACATGTAATTTCTTTGACATTATTTTCATAAAAATTTGTAGAACCAATATCTTCAAAAAGATATTATGAAACAGATGAAAAAGAAAATTTTTAAGTCTTTGTATGACTTATAACAAATTTTATAATAATGATATGAAAATTGAATCATACTTCGATTAAACATTAATGTGACAATTATATATGTCATGAAGACAATGAAAATTATTTCATTACGTGTCTTTTGTACGATATTTTTATGGTTGAAAATTACGATAAAAATGATTAAAATCCACTAAGGTCGTAATTGCACTATACGAAATATCATGTTGTTATCAAATGATATATTTATATTATTAAATGAAAAAATTTATATCTATGTTAATGCTTCTTACTACCTTCTTCCAACCCGGCTCACAAATGATAATATTCCTAAATATGATGGGACTAATTTGGAGGGCTGGCTCATATTTTCCGAGCAAGTCTGTAAGGTGGGCAAGACGAATGATGCCACAAAACTAGACATTGTCCGCACTCGCTTTTCAAAAGAGGCAAGAACGTGGCATGAATCATATTTACAGAATCACAATCATATGGAAGCCTTGATGTGGGATGTATTCAAGAGGGAACTCTTGCTGCGATTCAGTCCTCTTATACACGGCACCCCATGAGACAACGCATGAACCTGAAACAGGTCAGTGCTGCCCAAGAAGCCACTTACGGGTCCCTAATGAGCAACAGACCCTTGTACAGCGGTGAACCGCCGCTGCTGCCCAAACTATACAATGTTAACACGGCCTGGCCGAGCACAAACCGGATAATTGATCTCAAGAAAGACCTGTATTATACTTGCAATGAAAAATGGGAGCCCAATCATAGGTGCAAATCCAAAACATTCATGGCCCTGGCTAATTAACAAGAAGTCCAAGATCTCGTTCAAGAACCCGTCCAAGAATCATGTTTTTATGACCCTCCCTTTTTGCTTGAGATAGGGGAAGAACATGTCATTTCTTTGCACACTTTCACGGTCCAATAGGGTACCCCTCGGTCGCGGGTCAACATAGTACAAGGCAACCAACTAAAAAAGGGCTTGAAAAATTATAATGTTTCTGTCACGGTACAAATAAAGATTATGAACAAATGCCATATTGTTTTACTTATGTTGGAAGACACTCCTTAAAATTTCTAGCACATAATCAAATGGATCAACCAGCAACCCAACAACCGACCACAAGTCAAGAAGGTTACTAGAAGACACATCTTTGTTGTTTCACATGTGTTGCTGGTTTGGATAAAGGACTAGGTTGGTTGTTTGAAGACATTCTAGAGTATGCTTGGAAGAAAAACGGCCCTTTTGCTACACCTGGCATGTTGAGCTGAAGGAAGGACTGATTGTGGAGCGGAAAGACCAAAGGCTTTTAAGAAATGCGGTCCTAGACTCCGACACTTGCTGGACTTGCTGAAGTCCGACCGAATTCTTTGAAATTTTGAGCATTGCGCATTAGAGGCTCGGCAGACCACGGTCTTTTTCGTCGAGGGCGACGAATTTTGAAGGGGGAGATAATGTTAGGGTCTCCAAATTAAGGCCTCGGTCCTAGAACAATTCCAGCAACCTTTCTCGGAACCCGTTCTCGGTCCTATTGTGCACATGGGCCAGATTTCTTTTTTGTTGTTTTAATATTTTGTTTTTCTTTCCTTTTTTATTTTACAAATCGAATTCTATTATTTTCTAGTAGTTGTTGTAACCGAATATTCTGGGGTAAGACTTCACCTATATAAGGCTGATCTTTCTTCCCCAAGGACCCATGAATGGAATAATACAGATATGAACTTCGCCCCCATTTGTCTATTATTATTTATTATGGACTGTTTGATATAGACCAACAGTATTTCTCTTCTCACCCTAGGTTCTTCTATCCCCTCATCCCAAATTCTCTATCAAAAAACTTTCCACTGCCCTTTGATTATAGAATTTCCATCGGTCTTAGGGATCAAGAACTTGATTCTTGAGATCAAGAACCCATAAACACACCTTACGAAATAAGTCGTAACAGCGTGCAATCTAGCAGATACGTAGTTAAACGTGCAGTCTAACGGATACATAGTTAGACGTGTAGTCTAACAGACGTAGTTAGACGTGCAATCTAATAGATATGTAGTTAGACATGCATTCTAACAGATACGTAGTTAGACGTACAGTCTAATGGATACGTAGTTAGACGTACAGTTTAGTAGATGAAAGTTACATGTAGAATATAATAAATGAAAGTTAGACGTGCAGTCTAAATCTTTTAAACTAGTATGAAGGGACACGTAGTTAGACGTCTCATTTAATTTTATTAGACTTAGTGGTCTAATGGATTCTGCTATTAGACGGAGGCGTCTAACTCCATTAGACTTGGCAGTCTAATGGAGTACGTTTAATGCCTCGCTTCAGAAGTTACTTGAAGTTAACATCCGTCTACCACGATCAACTAGTTGTACGCTACTCCTGCTCCACTAATTACGTGTAGATCAATACGAATGCCAGTTACATCCAATGAATTAATGTCATGTAAGCAAATATTCGACCCACTACATGTTTCTTGCAAGACAATCCTAGAAGAATATTTGGGCGCACTACCAGATTGGTACGACCGCAATCTTTATGCACAGAGTCTGTTGTACTTGTGTACTATGGAGGCTTTCCAATTGGTGTTTTTCACGTGTCATTATAGAATATTCGACCTTTGGTACCTGGACTCTATTTAAAGATCCTCAAGGACAACAGACGAAGTGACACACGAATACAAGTAGCACACAAGACGTGCGAACTGACAATCGATCTTACGAATTGCTTTCTTACTTACTATGTTTTGTACATCAAGAGAGAGATAGAATCTAATTATTGTCTAGCTGAGTGATATTCTTCAATATACTATAAATTGAACAGGGTCTATTCTGTTCAATAGTGAGCTAGCTTTGCAACTGTATTTGATTCTAAGAAAAGTATAGTGAATCCTTCCGGTGGTTGGAAGAAGGGGTGACGTAGGAGAGTTTTGCTCCGAACAACCATAAACAAACTTGTGTGTCATTTACATGTTTTCATCTTCTCCTTCATCGGTTCTTAGCTTTAACTCTAAGCAAATGTTTCCACACTTGAATCGTTTCAAGAGTTTGCAAGGGTTTGTGAAGAATAGAAAGTGATACATATCCCTAACAGGATTTCTATCAAACCGTTTTTGCAAGAAGTTGTCATCAATAGTTAGACCTCTGTCTCTATTGGTGTCACCGATCCTTTTACATTGTGATAGAAATTTTAAATTTGACAAGCTTAGTGTCAATGATAAGTCTAAATATACATGTTTTAGACATAATGTCATTAGACTATACTCTTTAATGAAGTTATCAAATTTGATTATGTAAGCCAAAGATAACATTTTAGATCCACTAACCAAATTATTGAATGGAGATTTAGTTTGAAAATCTTTTTAGACATGAGCCTACTATAAGTTGGTATGAAATAAAATCTAACATATGTGAACTAAATATCCCAAGAACTAGGTTCAATGAGACACTAGGTTGTACTTACTTGTACAATTATTGTTGAGGATTAAACCTATAACGAAACAATATATATTTTGACGAGGATAAAATATAGATTTTAATGATTTTTGTTAGCAAAAAGATCACCTATGTGAGGGACAAGTGGGGTCGCTTCGAAAGAATTGCACAACTAAATTCTAGACCCTCTCATAGAACTAGACGTGTGTTTCATGACCTAAACAGACACAACCATGAGAGCTTGACGTGTATTAGGAAGAATTCTATGTGAAAGTGTAATCGTTTACACATATGGTAGAATATTTCAAGGAAATCGAGTTTACTAATTAACTAGTAAAGTTATATACTCTCATAAGGGAAGGTTCAAAGGGTTACCTCTACCTACCATATATAGGATTCAACTATAGAACCTTTCATCGGGTTAATCTTTCAATTTCCATTAATATGGGGGATTCTTGGAATTTGTAAAATAATTCTAAAAAATTCTATTAATGAATGGAAATTAGAATATGGGAAATAAAATTAAATCAAATTCACATTAAATTCAAACGTTAATTAAAGGGTGAAATTTGATCAAATTATATAATTTGAATTAATCAATTTAAAATTCATTGATGACCAATTAATAAAATGTTGTTAATTTCTAGTGTAACTTACATGAGTTTATTATTATCAATTATTTTGATTGTTTAATATTATTATTAACAATTGAAAAAACCATGTTACCGTGAGTGTTGCAAAATAATAGTCTTAATTAATTTTGGCAAATAATTACCTTAATTAAGAAGAAATATTAAGGAAAATAAAGAGACAAACAATGTCAAACGTTGAATCAATTGATGATTTAATTAACATGTTATTATTTCAACAATATAAATATGCATTCTATCACACACCATCTTATGTACCAATCATATCATCTTATAATTTCTCACTCTAGAATTCTAAGAGTTCTTTCCTATAGAATTTTAAAAGCCCTCTCCTTATTTTGTGAGTGTTTTTCGAGTTCTTTACTCGTCGTATTTCCATTGAAATTCGTTGAGCGATACAGGTACTTTGTCAAGTTCGCCGCGTAGTGATTCTAGTGTTGAATCGCTAATAGACTTGTTGTACCTTAGGGGACACCCATTTGCGATAAGCTCAAGCACAAGAGGAGACGATAGAACTATTTTAAGAAAAATGTGTTAAGCACGTGCCTCAAATCAACCACTTATTAGGTGATATCGTCCTTCATATATATTGTATTTAATTATTTTCTTTATAACATTATATATATATATATATTTATGTTATTTCAAGAAATGATATCGAACATTTATTTCATATATTTTGGTAATTTATTTTTGAATATTTTTATACTTTAAATTATTTTATCAATATTCTATCATGTCTAAAAGAAGTCTAGCATATTTTTTATCTTAAATCTAATGATAACAAGTATAAAATCTAAGAGTTCTTTCCTCTAGAATTTCAAAAGACCTCTCCTTATTTTGTGAGTGTTTTTCGAGTTCTTTACTCGTCGTATTTCCATTGAAACCCGGTGATTGATACAAATACTTTGTCAAGTTTGCTGCGTAGTGATTTCAGTGTTGAATCACTACTAGAGTTGTTGTACCATACGAGACACTCATTTACGATAAGCTCCAGAACAAGAGGAGACGATAGAACTCTGTATTAAAGAGACATCCCTTGCTACGATTCAGTCCTCCTATACACGACACCCTCATGAGACAACGCATGAAATTGAAACAGATCAGTGCTGCCCAAGAAGCAACTTACGGGTCCTTAATGAGTAGCAGGCCCATGTACAATGTTAAACTGCTGCTGCTGCCCAAACCATGCAATGTTAACACGGCCTGGCCGAGCACAAACCGGACAACCGATCCCAAGGAAGACCTGTGTTATACTTGCAATGAAAAATAGGAGTCCAATCATATATGCAAATCCAAAATATTCATGGCCTCGGCTAATCAGCAAGAAGTCCAAGAAGTCCATGAACCCGTCTAAGAATCAGGTTTTTATGACCCACCTTTGCTGCTTGAGACAGGGGATAAACATGTCATTAGTTTGCGCACATTCATGGTCCAACAGGGTACCCCTCGGTTGCAGGTCAACATAATACAAGACAACCAGCTAGATAAGTTCTTGGAAAATTATAATGTTGCCTCCACAGTACAAATAAAGAGTAAGAACGAATGCAAAATTGTTTCACTTGTTTTGGAAGACACTCCTGAAAATTTCTAGCACATAATCAAAGGGTTCAATCAGCTATTCTAGCAACCCAACAACCTACTACCAGCCAGGAAGGTAATTAGATGACATGGCTATGTTGTTGCACATGTGTTGCTAGTTCGGAAAAAGGACTGGACTTAGTTGTTTGAAGACACTTTAGAGTATAATCGGAAGAAAAATTGCCATTTTGCTGCATCTGGAGTGTTGGGCCGAAGGAAGGACTGAATCTGGATCTTTGATATCACCTTAGTGTATAGACAGAGCTAAAACAAGTTATTTTTATATCTGCTGCACTAGGACCCGACCAGCTCCACTATTGAAATGATGCTGCCGAAAGTTTTTTAAGAATTGTGGTCCTTTGTTGCGACCCTTTCTGAACTTGCTGAAGTCTGACCTAAGCAATAGTCTTCTTTGAAGTTTTGAGGATGCGAATTAGAGGCTGACCAGGGAACGGTCTTTTCGTCAAGGGCGACGAATTTTGAAGGGGGAGATAATGTTAGGGTCTCCAAATTAATGCATCGGTCCTAGAATAATTCCAGCACCCTTTCTCGGTCCTATTGTGCACATGGGCCAATTTATGTTTTTTGTTTAATAATTTTGTTTTCCTTTCCCTTTATGTTTTACAAACCGAATTATGTTATTTTCTAAGTAGTTGTAACCGATTTTTTTTTAGCAAGACAGCAACTATATAAGGCTGAATGGAATAATGAATATATAAAATTACTTGTGAAAGTTCTTCACTTCTTCACCCCCCATTTGTCTATTATGTTTTGATTATTTATTTTGGACTGTTTGGTATAGACCAACAGTATGTCTATCCCCTCATCCCAAATTCTCTATTACAAAACCTTCCGCTGCTTATATATTTCCATACGGTCCTAGAGATCAAGAACTTGATTCTTGAATCAAGAACACATAAACACACCTTACAAAACAAGTTGTAACAATATGTTATAATAAATGAATGATTAATTTTGAAACTGAAAAAAAAGTTGTTTCTCTTTCTAATTATATTTTATATATTTTTTAATAAATAAATAATTATATATTTGTAATCCCGAAAAAATTATTTGGTTCCGTAAAAGCTCGTGGTTCAAAAATTTTAACCGCGGTTTGCGTGTAAAATATTTTTTTAAATAAAATATTATTTTAAAAGATTTTAAATAATTCATAATAGTTTTTAAAATTAATTGAAAATAATTAATTTAGATTAAAATTTAAATAATCCGAAGAGTTGCGATAATTAAATTATAATTTATTTTTTTAGAAATTCGTTTGTTTATATTAATTAAAAATAATTAATTGAAAAGATTAATTTTTTGAAATAGAGTCACCAATTGATTTTTGAAAATCAATAAAAATGACATATGTGTACAAACATATTAGTTAGAGTTTCTTTATAGTTCGTAATTCGGTGATACTCGGGAAAGGGATTTTGCGATTCATCCTCCGTACCCATTTTGAAAACAGTTTCTACTTATAAATTTGATTTTAGAAAATCGGTTGTATAATATTTTATTTTAACTGATTATTCTCCCAGTTCTAGACATGCGTAGGTTTCACAGTTTTAAAGAATTTTAACAACGGTTATTTAAATTCTAGTACATGTTACTGATGACAATTAAAGAGGAAAATACCTGAAGAAAATCAATTTAGAAGACATTAGGGTTTAAAAATAAATCATAATCAGCCTTAGTCAAAACATTTTTTGTGAAAATATCCCAAAAATATTTTGAATCATTTTCGAATTTTTCGGAATTTTTAGAAAATGGTTTGAGGCTCCAAAATTACAAAAATAATTTTGTAATTTTAAAATTGGAACAAAATAGGCCTTAGGACCTGTATCGGATGAACGCTGGGTTATCATTCAACGGCCAAAGTGCTCCGCATAGCCCGTTGTAGTGGAAGGAGCGCGCTCTCGCGAGGCACCAGATCGGCTAACGCCTGTTAGCCGAATCGCTAACAGAACTCCCAAATGCCAACAAAATTGGACGGACCGCTAATGGAACGCCCAAACGCGCATGCAACGACGTCGTTTCATACGCCACCTTCATCTCCATCGTGATCGCTAGAGGGATCAACATCAAAGACCCGTTTTTGATTTTAAAATATTGAACTTTCTCTATAGTCCATCTTTGCGACTGATTCAAAAGCTAAAATGATAACCCTACTTTGGTGATCATTTTTACTATTTTAATAGGGATGCTTTATCCTCATTTCACCAAGTTCGCTCAAGAACAACCAAAATGTCATTAATGCTTTTGGCTGATTCTATCCACTAAAAGTCTCCACCGACTCAGGGATGCTATAAATACTCCTCCTAAGTCATTCTGAAGGTAAGAGATCCACTCTCCACCTTCAAATCGAAGAAAATCAAAAATCCGCCATAAAGCTTCAAGCTTTCAAAATTTTCAAATTTTCTGTTTAAGTCTTTAAAACTTGGATTTGAGCATCCCAAAATATTTCCCTAAGGATGTAGGAGTATTCTCCAATCCTTGGTAAAGTTCCAATCACTCTATAATTTATATTTACAGTTTGAATTTGAAATTTTGATATTTCAAATTGCATAAACTTGTATACATGATGTTTATAGTGTTTTATGATTATAAATATATCATAGGACCATTTATAATCTTTCTGAATAGGTTAGAAAGAATCAATCAACCTAAAACAGACATCTCAAATTTGAATTTTAAAAAAAAAATGTATTTGTTGTTAGTAGGCTAGTTCTCTTAAATCACAGTCTAGAAAACATCCCAACATAATTGTAATCATGTTGTACAGCTGTTTGGATCATTTTTATTCCACCCCGATCATGTTTGATCAAAATCAAAATTTTCAAAACATATTTTAGATAACATATTTTAATAGTTACTAAAACTAACTTTAACAAATTAGAATCCATAAATCTCAAAAGTAATCTTTAATTTTAAAAAATACGTCTAAAACGTTTTTAAATATCATTTTATTTAAAAATATGACAAATTAATTAAGAAGACGATGATAATACGTTAAAATAAGATATCACACAATTTGTTCATTTGAGAAAACTTTACATGACTATTATTTTGATAGTTCGAGTATCATATGACACAATTCAAAGTTCGAATCTCATATAATAAAACAATCCAAATTCGAGCCTCAAATAACAATTACACAAATTATTATTTACGTCAATTTATCATTATTATATTTTCTAAATAAATTTATAATATACATAAATATTTAACAATACAAAATAATAAGATTTTAGAAATATAATAATTTCTAAAAAAAAATAAATAAACTTTTTGTTTAAATAATAAAGAAATTTATGAATAACCAAACAAACAAAATAATTAACAATAAAGAAATATAAATTAATCTCTCAACTCTTAATAATGTTAAAATTACACATCCACTGTAAGTTATATATATTTAACATATTTATAGTAATCTTTAAAATAATAATTATAGTAATTCTCAAAACTTTAATATATAATATTTTGAATGATAAGCCTACTTATAATTTTACATAAAGTTATTATCAATTAAAAATAAACAAAAGAAATAAGACTTCACACACCACTACCCTCTCCTTTTTTCTAGTCACGACACTTGAAACCAATCTTAACGTGCTTCTTACTTACACACGTATAACCCAATGTTTAATTTATTTAGAAATAATTGAATTTTTTTTATTCAAAATCACAATAAGTCCTTATTTCCATAATATGGACCTCTTAGTTGATGATATCAATTTGTGTGAATACAAAATTTAGATATATATATATATTTATATATATATATATATATATTTATCTCGACCCACCTAATAATTACTCTCCAATCCAAAAAATACGATTTTTTAAAGTAGAAATTAAAAATTAAATATTTATTTTTAAATAAGACCTTTTCATTTAAACTATACTAATAAATTATTGTGATACATTGTTATTAATATTAATATATATAAGTTTGATTAAATAATATATTTAAAAATATTTAATTCTTAAAATATAAATGTATTGTCCTAAACATTAAATGACATTAGGAAAGAAGTCATTAGATTCAATAATGTATAAAAAAGAAAAAAAGAAAAAAAGAAAAGTGAGATATCCCACATTCTTAGATATCATAGATTCAATATTGAAGCCAAGCATTCACACAAATAAGATTTTTTTCATTTGAGATATAGTATAAATTAGTCTAATAGTTTCTTATTAACATTAATATATATAAGTTTAAAATATATAATTATATAATAAAACGTTTTAAGGATTAAAATGCATTATATATTTATATTAGTTTTTAATATATTTTAAGATATATAATTCTTTTTATTACTTATATTTTTAAATATTTTTATTTATTTAAATATTAAAATTTATCAAAATTAAATTTCAAAAATATTGTCTTATCCAAATATAAAGACGATCAAGATTCAGGTGACATACATTTATATTGATCAAACATCTCATTTTCAATTTTTTATTAAATATAATGTAAGAATTATTGTCCATTATTATATAATATATATAATAACTATATATTGAATAAATATATTTTATTTCTTTTAAAAAATGAACAACAAGTTGTGTCAGAATATGTTAAATTTCAAAATATATTAACCTTTAATACTTATAAATTTCCTTGTAAAACTAAATTTCTTACTTCGAAATTTTATACCATATTACATGCTTTATCTAAAAGTTATTTCAAGTTTAATTTAGGTTTAGTTTAAAAATATTTATAATTTTTTAAATTTATTTATTTACTAATTGATATCTAATATGTTGTACTAAATTGTGAACAATTATTACACTTTTAATGTTCAGCATTTTGTGTTTTCAAGTACTGCTTATGATAAAAAAATGTTTATTTGATTAATTTATAGCCACACATATCATACTTTTAAGTGAAAATTAAAACTAATATAAAAAAAGTTGTGTCAATATTTCTATATACTTACTAAATATCATATATTACTCTAATAATATATATTTAAAATAATTTTATATTTGTAAGTAGTTTTCGTGCAACATGTTTAATTTTCAACACAACTTTTTGTTTATTTTTATTAAATATAATGTTTTAATTTTAATATATAATGAAAAAATAGTATAAAAGTTATAATAAATAATTTAATTTAATTGTATTATAAATATATGTATTTAGAAATATTTACTAAAGGTTAAAAATAAATTAGTTAAGAAATAATTGATATTTAAAGTTATTTAGGGACTGAAGTATATTTTATACATATATTATACATAAATAAAATGAGAAAATATCTTTAAAGAAACACTGATATTGATTTCATTTATTCTACCTCCAACTTCTCTATAATAATCTAACTTTATTTTTCTCATTCAGTCTTATTCTTATCCAAATAGTTCATATTTAACTAATTAATTAATAAATAATATAATTGTAAAATTTAAAATTATTTATGAACTAAAACATTCGTTAAACTTAGATTAGTAATAATTAAAACAAGAAGATGTTTTTTTACAAATTTTTATATTTTATTTATTTATTTTACTTTACTATTTTTTAATATTTTTTACAGTTTACTTTTTATATTATATTTTATTGTAATTAGTTCTCTCAAAATTTATAAAAAAAACAATTTTAATAATTATTTTAGTATTAATTGGAAACCAAAATATCGGTTGTATAATAATTAAATACAATCAATTTATTTATTAAATTGTTACTGTTACTGTTAATGTTTATGATGTTTTATATAAAATAACCAAATATAAGTAATGTAAATATAAATTTTTTTATTTGATAATTTTAACAATAATATTTGTCTTTCTACTAATAAAAATTATTATGAAATATGTTTACACTAATAATTAATAAATATTACACAAAAAAAGTACTTATTTTCAAGAGTTAATTTTTAAAAAAGTACTAATAATTAATTAACTGTACCCAAAATAAATTTATAATTATTATTAGATAATAAAA
Source organism: Impatiens glandulifera (assembly GCF_907164915.1). Classification (NCBI taxonomy): domain Eukaryota; kingdom Viridiplantae; phylum Streptophyta; class Magnoliopsida; order Ericales; family Balsaminaceae; genus Impatiens; species Impatiens glandulifera. The sequence continues at coordinate 248,400 of NW_025919114.1, forward strand.
AATAATTAATAAAAAAAATTGAAACTTAAAAATAATATTTTTTGGTAGAATAAGTTATTTATAAAAGTTATAAAAAAGGTAAAAAAACATTAACTAGGAAAATAAAAATTAGAGACAAAAAAATGTTAAATTAGATCCTTTAAACCATATCTAATCCAATCTAAATTTAAATTTAATCTATATTTAAAAATATAATAGTTTGAATTACGAATTTCATAAATATAATTTGAATTTAGTATAGATCCGATAAAACGAATTGGATATACTCATCTCCTCGCCTCTTACCTTCAATACATATCTCTCTTTCAAAATAACCCTTACTGTAATAAAAATAAATCAACACAAACAAATTAAATAATTTATAAAATATATAATAATAATATCCTTTTTCTAAGAATTTTTAGTTTCTTATAGTTATTTTTTTACTTTGATTAAAAAAAAGTAGACTAATGGTTATTGTTTTTAGTTATAAGTAAAAATAAAAATTATAATAAAAAATATAGACAACACACTATCACAGACAAAACTCATTCATCGAATATCTTCTCGGCATGTGCGACACTATTCTAGATTGCCTCAATCCTATCTAGTCAGCCTCTTAAAAGATGCAAGAAAAAATATCACTTTGAGAGAGAAAGAACTTGAAGAATATCTTGTCTATTGTTTATTGCTTTACAAGTGTGAGGTATATGAGGTGATTGGTTTATTGCCAAGACTTATTTATATACAAGCGGATGATCATTCTATATCCTCCTTAACCTATGGCTTTCTAGACTCTTCTATTATCTAACTTAGACTTAGGAATTTATAAAGAATTCTAGAGAGTTCAATTATCCTCCATAATATATATTATATTAAACTAAAAGTAGTATATCAAAATTAAGCATTAAGCATTGAGCATTGAGCATTGAGCATTGAGCATTGAGCATTGAGCATTGAGCATTGAGCATTGAGCATTGAGCATTGAGCATTGAGCATTGAGCATCGAGCATCGAGCATCGACCATCGACCATCGAGCATCGAGCATTAAGCATTAAACATTAAGCATTAAGCATTAAGCATTAAGCATTAAGCATTAAGCATTAAGCTTTAAGCATTAAGCATTAAGCATTAAGAATTAAGCATTAAGCATTAAGCATTAAGCATTAAGCATTAAGCATTAAGCATTAAGCATTAAGCATTAAGCATTAAGCATTAAGCATTAAGCATTAAGCATTAAGCATTAAGCATTAAGCATTAAGCATTAAGCATTAAGCATTAAGCATTAAGCATTAAGCATTAAGCATTAAGTATTAAGCATTAAGCATTAAGCATTAAGCATTAAGCATTAAGCATTAAGCATTAAGCATTAAGCATTAAGCATCAAGCATCAAGCATCAAGCATCAAGCATCAAGCATCAAACATCAAGCATCAAGCATCAAGCATCAAGCATCAAGCATCAAGCATCAAGCATCAAGCATCAAGCATCAAGCATCAAGCATCAAGCATGAAGAATGAAGCATGAAGCATCAAGCATCAATCATCAAGCATCAAGCATGAAGAATGAAGCATGAAGCATCAAGCATCAAGCATTACGCATCAAGCATTACGCATCAAGCAACGATCACTGAGCACTGAGCACTGAGCACTGAGCACTGAGCACTGAGCACTGAGCACTGAGCACTGAGTACTGAGCACTGAGCACTGAGCACTGAGCACTGAGCATTGAGCACTGAGCACTGAGCACTGAGCACTGAGCACTGAGCACTGAGAACTAAGCACTGAGCACTGAGCACTGAGCACTGAGCACTGAGCACTGAGCACTGAGCGCTGAGCACTAAGCACTGAGCACTGAGCACTAACCACTGAGCACTGAACATTAAGAATTAAGCATTGAGCATTAAGAATTAAGCATTAAGCATTAAGCATTAAACATTAAGCATTAAGCATTAAGCATTAAGCATTAAGCATTAAGCATTAAGCATTAAGCATTAAGCATTAAGCATTAAGCATTAAGCATTAAGCATTAAGCATTAAGCATTAAGCATTAAGCATTAAGCATTAAGCATTAAGCATTAAGCATTAAGCATTAAGCATTAAGCATTAAGCATTAAGCATTAAGCATTAAGCATTAAGCATTAAGCATTAAGCACTAAGCATTAAGCATTAAGCACTAAGCATTAAGCACTAAGAATTAAGCATCAAGCATCAAGCATCAAGCATCAAGCATCAAGCAATCAAGCATCAAGCATCAGCATCAAGCATCAAGCATCAAGCATCAAGCATCAAGCATCAAGCATCAAGCATCAAGCATCAAGCATCAAGCATCAAGCATCAAGCATCAAGCATCAAGCATCAAGCATCAAGCATCAAGCATCAAGCATCAAGCATCAAGCATCAAGCATCAAGCATCAAGCATCAAGCATCAAGAATCAAGCATCAAGCATCAAGCATCAAGCATCAAGCATCAAGCATCAAGCATCAAGCATCAAGCATCAAGCATCAAGCATCAAGCATCAAGCATCAAGCATCAAGCATCAAGCATCAAGCATTAAGCATCAAGCATTAAGCATTAAGCATTAAGCATTAAGCATTAAGCATTAAGCATTAAGCATTAAGCATTAAGCATTAAGCATTAAGCATTAAGCATTAAGCATTAAGCATTAAGCATTAAGCATTAAGCATTAAGCATTAAGCATTAAGCATTAAGCATTAAGCATTAAGCATTAAGCATTAAGCATTAAGCATTAAGCATTAAGCATTAAGCATTAAGCATTAAGCATTAAGCATTAAGCATTAAGCATTAAGCATTAAGCATTAAGCATTAAGCATTAAGCATTAAGCATTAAGCATTAAGCATTAAGCATAAGCATTAAGCATTAAGCATTAAGCATAAAGATTAAGCATTAAGCATTAAGCATTAAGCATTAAGCATTAAGCATTAAGCATTAAGCATTAAGCATTAAGCATTAAGCATTAAGCATTAAGCATTAAGCATTAAGCATTAAGCATTAAGCATTAAGCATTAAGCATTAAGCATTAAGCATTAAGCATTAAGCATTAAGCATTAAGCATAAGCATTAAGCATTAAGCATTAAGCATTAAGCATTAAGCATTAAGCATTAAGCATTAAGCATTAAGCATTAGCATTAAGCATAAGCATTAAGCATTAAGCATTAAGCATTAAGCATTAAGCATTAAGCATTAAGCATTAAGCATTAAGCATTAAGCATTAAGCATTAAGCATTAAGCATTAAGCATTAAGCATAAGCATTAAGCATTAAGCATTAAGCATTAAGCATTAAGCATAAGCATTAAGCATTAAGCATTAAGCACTGAGCATTAAGAATTAAGCATTGAGCATTAGAATAAGCATTAAGCATTAAGCATTAACATTAAGCATTAAGCATTAAGCATTAAGCATTAAGCATTAGCATTAAGCATTAAGCATTAAGCAGTAAGCATTAAGCATTAAGCATTAAGCATTAAGCATTAAGCATTAAGCATTAAGCATTAAGCATTAAGCATTAAGCATTAAGCATTAAGCATTAAGCATAAGCATTAAAGCATTAAGCATTAAGCATTAAGCATTAAGCATTAAGCATTAAGCATTAAGCACTAAGCATCAAGCACTAAGCATCAAGCATCAAGCATCAAGCATCAAGCATCAAGCATCAAGCATCAGCATCAAGCATCAGCATCAAGCATCAAGCATCAAGCATCAAGCATCAAGCATCAAGCATCAAGCATCAAGCATCAAGCATCAGCATCAAGCATCAAGCATCAAGCATCAAGCATCAAGCAGCAAGCATCAAGCATCAAGCATCAGCATCAAGCATCAAGCATCAAGCATCAAGCATCAAGCATCAAGAATCAAGCATCAAGCATCAAGCATCAAGCATCAAGCATCAAGCATCAAGCATCAAGCATCAAGCATCAAGCATCAAGCATCAAGCATCAAGCATCAAGCATCAAGCATCAAGCATCAAGCATTAAGCATCAAGCATTAAGCATTAAGCATTAAGCATTAAGCATTAAGCATTAAGCATTAAGCATTAAGCATTAAGCATTAAGCATTAAGCATTAAGCATTAAGCATTAAGCATTAAGCATTAAGCATTAAGCATTAAGCATTAAGCATTAAGCATTAAGCATTAAGCATTAAACATTAAGCATTAAGCATTAAGCATTAAGCATTAAGCATTAAGCATTAAGCATTAAGCATTAAGCATTAAGCATTAAGCATTAAGCATTAAGCATTAAGCATTAAGCATTAAGCATTAAGCATTAAGCATTAAGTATTGAGCATTAAGCATTGAGCATTAAGCATTAAGCATTAAGCATTAAGCATTAAGAATTGAGCATTGAGCATCAAGCATCAAGCATCAAGCATCAAGCATCAAGCATCAAGCATTAAGCATTAAGCATTAAGCATTAAGCATTAAGCATTAAGCATTAAGCATAAAGCATTAAGCATTAAGCATTAGCATTAAGCATTAAGCATTAAGCATTAAGCATTAAGCATTAAGCATTAAGCATTAAGCATTAAGCATTAAGCATTAAGCATTAAGCATTAGCATAAGCATTAAGCATGAAGCCATTAAGCATTAAGCATTAGCATTAAGCATTAAGCATTAAGCATTAAGTAGCATTAAGCAGCATTAAGCATTAAGCATTAAGCATTAAGTAGCATAAGCATTAGCATCAAGCATTAAGCATTAAGCATTAAGCATTAAGCATTAAGCATGAAGCATTAAGCATTAAGCATTAAGCATTAAGCATTAGGCATTAAGCATTAAGCATTAAGCATTAAGCATTAAGCATCATGCATTAAGCATCAAGCATTAAACATCAAGATTCAAGCATCAAGCATTAAGCATTAAGAATTAAGCATTAATCATTAAGCATTAAGCATTAAGCATTAAGCATTAAGCATTAAGCATTAAGCATTAAACTTCAAGCTTCAAGCATCCAGCATCCATTATTAAGCATTAAGCATTAAGCATTAAGAATTAAGCATTAAGCATTAAGCATTAAGCATTAAGCATTAAGCATTAAGCATTAAGCATTAAGCATTAAGCATTAAGCATTAAGCATTAAGCATTAAGCATTAAGCATTAAGCATTAAGCATTAAGCATTAAGCATTAAGAATTAAGCATCAAGCATTAAAAATTAAGCATTAAGCATTAAGCATTAAGCATTAAGCATTAAGCATTAAGCATTAAGCATTAAGCATTAAGCATTAAGCATTAAGCATTAAGCATTAAGAATTAAGCATCAAGCATTAAAAATTAAGCATTAAGCATTAAGCATTAAGCATTAAGCATTAAGCATTAAGCATTAAGCATTAAGCATTAAGCATTAAGCATTAAGCATTAAGCATTAAGCATTAAGCATTAAGCATTAAGCATTAAGCATTAAGCATTAAGCATTAAGCATTAAGCATTAAGCATTAAGCATTAAGCATTAAGCATTAAGCATTAAGCATTAAGCATTAAGCATTAAGCATTAAGCATTAAGCATTAAGCATTAAGCATTAAGCATTAAGCATTAAGCATTAAGCATTAAGCATTAAGCATTAAGCATTAAGCATTAAGCATTAAGAATTAAGAATTAAGCATTAAGCATTAAGCATCAAGTATCAAGCATCAAGCATCAAGCATCAAGCATCAAGCATCAAACATCAAGCATCAAGCATCATGCATCAAGCATCAAGCATCAAGCATCAAGCATCAAGCATCAACAATCAAGCATCAAGCATTAAGCATTAAGCATCAAGCATTAAGCATCAAGCATCAACCATCAAGCATTAAGCATTAATAATTAAACATTAAGTATCAAGCATCAAGCATCAAGCATCAAGCATCAAGCATCAAGCATCAAGCATCAAGCATCAAGCATCAAGCATCAAGCATCAAGCATCAAGCATCAAGCATCAAGCATCAAGCATCAAGCACCAAGCATCAAGCATCAAGCATCAAGCATCAAGCATCAAGCATCGAGCATCGAGCATCGAGCATCGAGCATCGAGCATCGAGCATCGAGCATCGAGCATCAAGCATCAAGCATCAAGCATCAAGCATCAAGCATCAAGCATCAAGCATCAAGCATCAAGCATCAAGCATCAAGCATCAAGCATCAAGCATCAAGCATCAAGCATCAAGCATCAAGCATCAAGCATCAAGCATCAAGCATCAAGCATCAAGCATCAAGCATCAAGCATCAAGCATCAAGCATCAAGCATCAAGCATCAAGCATCAAGCATCAAGCATCAAGCATCAAGCATCAAGCATCAAGCATCAAGCATCAAGCATCAAGCATCAAGCATCAAGCATCAAGCATCAAGCATCAAGCATCAAGCATCAAGCATAAAGAATTAAGCATCAAGCATCAAGCATCAATCATCAAGCATCAAACATCAAGCATCAAGCATCAAGCATCAAGCATCAAGCATCAAGCATCAAGCATCAAGCATCAAGCATTAAGCATTAAGCATTAAGCATTAAGGATTAAGCATTAAGCATTAAGTATTAAGCATTAAGCATTAAGCATTAAGCATTAAGCATTAAGCATTAAGCATTAAGCATTAAGCATTAAGCATTAAGAATTAAGCATTAAGCAATAAGCATTAAGCATTAAGCATTAAGCATTAAGCATTAAGCATTAAGCATTAAGCATTAAGCATTAAGCATTAAGCATTAAGCATTAAGCATTAAGCATTAAGCATTAAGCATTAAGCATTAAGCATTAAGCATTAAGCATTAAGCATTAAGCATTAAGCATTGAGCATTGAGCATTGAGCATTAAGCATTAAGCATTAAGAATTGAGCATTGAGCATCAAGCATTAAGCATCAAGCATCAAGCATTAAGCATTAAACATTAAGCATTAATCATTAAGCATTAAGCATTAAGCATTAAGCATTAAGCATTAAGCATTAAGCATTAAGCATTAAACTTCAAGCTTCAAGCATCCAGCATCCATTATTAAGCATTAAGCATTAAGCATTAAGAATTAAGCATTAAGCATTAAGCATTAAGCATTAAGCATTAAGCATTAAGCATTAAGCATTAAGCATTAAGCATTAAGCATTAAGCATTAAGCATTAAGCATTAAGCATTAAGCATTAAGCATTAAGAATTAAGCATCAAGCATTAAAAATTAAGCATTAAGCATTAAGCATTAAGCATTAAGCATTAAGCATTAAGCATTAAGCATTAAGCATTAAGCATTAAGAATTAAGCATCAAGCATTAAAAATTAAGCATTAAGCATTAAGCATTAAGCATTAAGCATTAAGCATTAAGCATTAAGCATTAAGCATTAAGCATTAAACATTAAGCATTAAGCATTAAGCATTAAGCATTAAGCATTAAGCATTAAGCATTAAGCATTAAGCATTAAGCATTAAGCATTAAGCATTAAGCATTAAGCATTAAGCATTAAGCATTAAGCATTAAGCATTAAGCATTAAGCATTAAGCATTTAAGCATTAAGCATTACGCATTAAGCATTAAGCATAAGCATTAAGCATTAAGCATTAAGCATTAAGCATCAAGTATCAAGCATAAGCATCAAGCATCAAGCATCAAGCATCAAGCATTGAGCATAAATCATAGAGCATCATGCATCAGCATCAAGCATCAAGCATAATGAATCAAGCATCAAGCATAATGAATCAAGCATCAAGCATAATGAATCAAGCATTAAGCATCAAGCATTAAGCATCAAGCATCAAGCATCAAGCATTAAGCATTAAGCATAAGGGATCAAGCATCAAGCATCAAGCATCAAGCATCAAGCATCAAGCATCAAGCATCAAGCATCAAGGCATCAAGCATCAAGCATCAAGCATCAAGCATCAAGCATCAAGCATCAAGCATCAAGCATCAAGCATCAAGCATCGAAGCATCGAAGCATCGAAGCATCGAAGCATCGAGCATCGAGCATCGAGCATCTAGCATCAAGCATCAAGCATCAAGCATCAAGCATCAAGCATCAAGCATCAAGCATCAAGCATCAAGCATCAAGCATCAAGCATCAAGCATCAAGCATCAAGCATCAAGCATCAAGCATCAAGCATCAAGCATCAAGCATCAAGCATCAAGCATCAAGCATCAAGCATCAAGCATCAAGCATCAAGCATCAAGCATCAAGCATCAAGCATCAAGCATCAAGCATCAAGCATCAAGCATCAAGCATCAAGCATCAAGCATCAAGCATCAAGCATCAAGCATCAAGAATTAAGCATCAAGCATCAAGCATCAATCATCAAGCATCAAACATCAAGCATCAAGCATCAAGCAACAAGCAACAAGCATCTATCATCAAACATCATGCATCAAACATCATGCATAAAGCATCAAGCATCATGCATCAAGCATCATGCATCAAGCATCAAGCATCAAGCATCAAGCATCAAGCATCA